>NC_081343.1:3392927-3398944 GCF_029784015.1 Lycium ferocissimum | reverse complement strand
CGAGCGAGCAGATCCTTCTCGGGATATGGGGTCAGGGACTAATGGTGTGGGGCCCCCACAAAGTCCCAATGATTTTTATCATCAAGGTGCTACTAATTCTTCTCCCCAACCCCCGACACTGCTCGTGTATGACTAACCCGGGCCGCGGGTGGAACGGGCACCTTTTTTATGCGTATACCAACTTGGGTGGTGGAAACCTAGCCCTAGTGTGCAAGGCACTCCTATGGCAACCATCCTTTCATATACCTCCTTGCAGGTGACAGGCCGTGTAGCCACTCTGAATGGGGAGGAATGGGCTTTGAAGGCTATTCCCCTTTGGCTTCGTTGTGTTCGAAGGGCCTACCCTTCCAAAATTCTCTGATGCCATAGTGGAGGTTTCAGGTACCAACATGGGTGATGGCGCATAGAAGTCGGATTCCTCGTTGGTTGGGGCATAGTAGTCGGATTCGTTGTTGGCATCATTCTCCTCCTCTGCAAACTCATGAAACATCTCAAGTAGTTCATCCTCCTCCTCAGCCTCTATGTCAATGGGCTCTAATTTTTCCTCCTTCATATCCTGAGGCTCTTCTTCTTCCTCTTCTGGGTCTCCTTCTTCAACGAGTTCACAGGCTCCCTGATGAGGCTCCGACACCTCTTGCGGGTCTGATTCTGTTACCTAATAGTCTGATCTACCTCTTTGGCTTTCATTCACTCCTCCCAGAGTCTCCTCTCTAGGCGTCATAGGCCTTCTCTCTAAAAGTATATAGTTCAGTACCAAATCCCTTACTCCTTCTGGGACGTTCCCGTAGTATTGTTCTGGAGGTATGCCCTCTGACGGGTTCCCTACCATCTCTAGCAGTCGGTCCACTTCCTTAATTTTTCTCCCTATTTCTTGGAAGTGCTTCTCTATTTGTAGCACCTTGTCTCTCAGCATTTCCGCTATCTCTCCCAGAGTTCGCGTCTCTTGTTCTCCTTAGTTTGCCATTGTAAGTCAACCTTTTATGGAGATAAATTTGGATAAGTTTTTAAGATTTTGGTTTTTCTTTTGGTATGTAGTTTTAGATCATCAGATCAAATGAATTTAAGCCTTAATACATGATAACACACATAGCAAATAGGCTTGTGAAGCACGTAGCAAGCATTCATGTAGTTTGGCAGATATTTATACTATTCGCATTTCTAAAACCTTTTTGAGTTAAGGATCTCCTAATTGATTGAAGCATGCAAGTTCCATTTGTGAGAGTGAACCATTGCCCCCGAAAAATCATCATTAGTTAATAAATAGTAATAAAAATATCTTCCCCGAAGGAATTACAAAGATGATGAAGCCGATGAAGGGCTCAATATAAAGCAATAAATCAGCAAGGCTCCCCTCCAGCAGCTGATGTCGAGGCCTGGCTCGTAGGTCAACCGTATTCTATGGATCTTTAATACTAAGGTGCGTAAAACCCTCCCTAGGGGATCACCAGAACCCTTACCTCGAACTTTGGTCCGAAAGATTTTTTTTTTTTCTGAAAAAATCTTTAAACCCGATTTTTCTAGTTTTCCATAGATAAATTAGGTGGCGACTCTAAAAAAAAATACTAAAATTCAATTAGAGCACCAACAATCTCGTAGTAACTTTTATGTCTTAACCGGCGTAAAAGCGAATCGTAACAGATGGTGACTCCACTAGGGAATTTCTAGTTTCTAACCATAAGGGTTGCAATATAAGTTGATTTTAACTGTACTTATTTGTTTATGTGTTTAAATTCCGCAATTATAACTGTCATTCATTTCATATCATAAACTTCGTCACTTCTGGCAAAAGGCATGGTTTCAAAGGGGACACGTGGGATCGCGATCTCGCCTTCACTAAAATTCGAAACACCACTTTCTTTGGAACACGTTGAACGTTAATTCCAAAGTGTGCGGTCACCCGATCCGTAGACAATTGTTCAATCTGAGTAGTGAATAAAGCTATTTGAAAACATGTAAATATGCCTATGAATGGAATCATTGCTTAGTTGGGGGGAGGGGGGGGGGGGGATTAACCTTGACTTCTGTTTTGTAGATGTCGATCAACTTGAGTTTCGACATGGTTTTGACTACACCAGAGTTGCTGCGTATTTGGTGGGGCCAAATGTCCTTGGAGGAGAAAAAGGGGATTTCATGTCACTTAGGGAACTTAACATCCATTATGACTATAATGGCTTGCAAGGAATTGATAGAGGTGATTACCTGATTTTGGGATAGGGATAGAATGGTTTTCAGATTAGGGGATGACATCGAAATGACGCCGAGTCTAGAGGAGTTTAGGGATGTGTTGACTAGCATAGGCTCGGGGCTGAAAATAAGATAGAAACTCGATCAAAATGTTTTAATCCCAGAAAAACCCACTTACTCCCAGATTTGTAGAATGCTTTCTTTAAATTACGCTAATTGGGCCCAGGGCCCCACCATACCCTTTAGAGAGCTATACAAAAGGTTTGGGAGCCCGGATGGATTTGTAGAGTATCGCGGGGAATTCAAGACTTATGCGGAATGGACGACCACTAGACCTTTAGCTTTCGCCATTTGCTTCTTGGGAACCATGGTTTTTCCCAAAGATTGGTCCTTAGCCATAGATGTTCGAGTCATTTCGATGGCCTATGCCATCTTCTACGGTATAACCCAGTAAGAGGAAATCAAATACGTTGACATAACCCCAATCATACTAGCTGATTTGTGCCGAGCACTGAGCCTCTACTGGTGTCACACCCTAACTTATTAGGGCGTGATGGGCACCCGACCCTTCTTGTGTAGCCGAGCGAACCGCCGACTCTCGTGATACTCATAATCATCACGGGCCCTTAAATCATGACATGAATGCATAATGTAAGCTTCTCAGAAAAACATGCTTTTCGTTCTTCTCAAATCAAGAAAAATCTGTATACATATGAAACTTGTAACACAATGCATAATAATACATCGGCTTATAGAGCCGCTTACAACACTGACATATACTATACGTGACTCTGTCTGCAAAGTCTCTAACATCAATCAGAATGCCATAACATGGATACTCTGACTCGGCAACACTCCGGAAGGAAATGGAGCTCGCCAATCCAGTTGGAACCTCTTCTACTCATCTGTGTACACCTGTGTGGCATGAAACGCGACCCGAAGAAAGCGGTCGGTACGCGAATATGTACTGAGCATGTAAAGCATGAAATACAGTAAACAGGATCGTACTGAAATAAGGAGTACAGAAAATCGTAAGACTTGCCTTTGAAACATAACTCATGCGTGTCAATATCATGTCAAACTCATTATGGAACTTAGAAACATAATTAGACAATCATCTTGTACATATGCATAGATATAGCGTGCCCCGGCCCTCTAGTGAGGGACGCGGTAAGTAAAATCATCATATGCATGTACATATAACGTGCCCCGGCCCTCTAGAGAGGGACGCGGTAAATAAAATCATCATATACATATGCATCCTGTCATCATATATATATATATATACGGACCCGGCCCTCTAGTGAGGGACTCGGTGAATAGAATCATCATATGCCATCCTGGCCGCCATCCCCATATCATCATATCATCATCATATCGTATAACGTGCCCTGGCCCTCTAGTGAGGGACGCTGTGAATATAACGTGCCCCGACCCTCTAGTGAGGGACGCGGTGAATAATGCGGTGGAGTTGCGAATACATGCACGGCCGGGACGCGGTGAAAGACATATTGAGGCCGGCACGACGAGTAGTAGTGAGAAACCATATGCACGTAAATCATTTTCGAGAGACTCAATGAAGTAATCTAAACGGATCGTCATTTGAAAATCGGAACAATAGTTATATCAATTATCTTATCAAATACCTTTCGGATGTCACTCGGCAACATATCAAACATCATAAACATATTAAAGGACCGTAGGGATCATAGTCATATATCAAATCAATCCGAGCCCGCCTATGAAAGTTACGGGCCTTATACGTTAAAGCATCCTTTACGAACATATCAGAGCGATCCGAGACCATATATGAAAGTTAGGGACATTATACGCTATAGAACCCTCTACCAACATATCGAAGCGATCCGAGCCTTTCTATGAAAGTTACGGTCGTTCGTAGTTACAGAATCCTTTATGAACAAAATCTCTTTATGCAATGTTTGCAATCCAATCATGCAAGAGACATAAAAACCATAATTCGACAATATTAAGAATGCTAACATCAAGGAGTGAATAAGAATCGTAGCTAGGCTCGGATCCTAAGAATAGAGTTACCCCGAGGCTCGTATCATAGCCTACTTACAACTAAGACATGCCAAAAGAAAGAAAGGTTAGGCTTTACATACCTCGTCCGCTTCCTAAGCTAATCTGAACTTAAGTCCCGAGCTTCCAACAATCTACAACAACGTCATTAGACGCCAAGCATTAGCTATAGCCACTTAGAAATCCAATTCCAAGCTAGCACTTCATTTACAGAAATTCGGGCAGCATTTCCCCTATAAATTCAACAACCCCGAGAATTTAACTCGTCCAAATCATCAACAACAATAATATCAACATCAACAACACTATTATTCATACCAACATATTCCATAAACGTCCCACACGACGTTTTTCAACATACAACAACAATATGCACTTTCTTCCATCCCAGTCGAGAGTATAATCTCATCAATACGCCAACCATGTTAGATACCATTTTTATATGCGTAAATCAGCCCATACACACGGCCACAACACGTTCGAAACAGCCCGCATAAACACAACAACTACAATACAACACTCTGTGACCTTTTCTCCATGACTAGTTTCATTTTTAAGGCTTGCTAGACCTTCAAATAAACTCAACATAAAAAGATGGGATAAATAACATACCTTATACTTGAAAAAAACTCAGCCACATCAACCTTTTCCAACACCAAGCTTAAGTAGAAGCAAGAACAATCACCTTTCATGGACTAGTTTGGCGTAATCTTGTCAAATTCTTGATTTATCGGACCATAATATTTGGGAGATGTTTTGATAGGCTTCTAGGACTCTTTGGAATGTTAATATGCTGGAAAAAATGGGCTGATGGGGTATTTATAGCCCCCAGGTCGGTTCCACCGACTTATGCATGTGGGGCCGCGAACCTTTGGCGACTTGGGGTCTTGCTCTTAAAATGGCAATAACTCTTGATTACGACGTCGTGTGAGGGCCCACGACCTATGGTTGGAAATATCTTTCAATTATATACAACTTTTATTCTTGGTGTGTTTCCAAATTCCAAACTTATAATGCGTTTGCCCTCCAAGTCAGATCATCCGAAAACATTTCTTTAAATCGTCCTTTTGGAGGGCTTATGTCCATATTTGGCTTATGGGTCCTTCTTAGGAATTGCTCAACTTTCGATGTACTACTTGTATCACTTATAATATATCCTTTACAAAATCTCGACATGTGGGCCCCATCTTAACTCATGGTTTCGAGGGCTATCATCGAGTGATCATGTTAACCGATTTACTCCATACACTCTCCAAACGTCATGTATATGTTCTTATGCTCAGATAATATAATCTTCATCCATAATCCACGAATTGGTAACTCTGCTCTCCCCTGAGCTCATACTAAGCCGTCCACAGTCTTGATAACGCGAAATTTTCCAAGGTGTAACATCCTTCCCCCCTTAGAAACATTCGTCCTCGAATGTTAAACTAGTCTCATAAGGTCTTATAAGGATCTCAGGGGGGTTTCCTTTATTACTATACATGTAGTCTCATCCACCAATCATATTTCTCCCTTATCACTTCTTTAGCTTCCCAAATCGTCTCCTTCCTGTCATTGCTCCGCCATGATATCTTAACAGAAGCTACGTCCTTAGTACGCAATCTTCTTGCCTTATGTACAATGTAATGAAGCCCAATATATCTCGGTTTAAACTTCTTCTTCTTGTCGAATCTCATTACACCTTGCCTAAATCGTCTTATAATCCCGCACTGCTCAACTCGTAACACTACGGAAACTGCATTAAATGCAAATTGTCATTTCTTTATCTTACCTTTTCTCTCCCCCGC
>NC_081343.1:3367848-3392827 GCF_029784015.1 Lycium ferocissimum | reverse complement strand
TTTTACTGGAAACTTTAAAATTTGTGGATGCATGTTTGAATACTAATATGATAATACAGCTCAAATAAGAGGCTGTCAGTTGGTGTGAGATGGATCATAGGTGTGATTTACCTAGGGCCAGGAAGAAAAGAGGATAGGGTTTGGAGTCTCTTGCCAAACTCAGCCTAGTCCTTTTCAATCCAGACTGCTGGGGTTCCCTTGTGTGAAATTCACACACCATGGGACCTTCTAAGATTGAGACAAGGAAAGTTATGAGTAGAATCCATGTTAAGATCCATGCATGAAGTACTACTGAACACTTGTCTCTGTTTAAGTGCTTAAAAAGCTTGAAAAACTTGGTTCTCACATGTGCATGATATTTGAAGTCATCTTTTACCATGTGGGAAAATGATCTAATGGCTTTGTCTAATCTTGAATGACATGTGTTGCCCTATCTTCTAGTTAGTATATCTCTGAACTTTTGAACACTATATATGGCATGTATGCCATGTCTTTTCGTCTTCTTTGGAATCAATCCTGATGTCCCTTTGTAAATAGTGGCATGATTTGCTAAAAGAAGATCATACCTGTTCCCTGAAAATGGCATGTTAATTTCTTCTTAAAAATGGATGGGATATGCATATGATATACTTAAGTTATCAAAGTGTATACAGTTATAGGAACTTGTATATTTGGTATAAACATGGTATATCACTTGTGGGGGCTCAGAACGGTTGGCCTTTGCATTATGAGAATGCTTTGATTTGGGCCTATCCCCTTACTTTTGCCATATTGGGTTTTCTTTCCATCTGCGGTTAATTAATTCTATTTGGGCCGAACTCTTGGCCATTGTTACTTCAAATTGGGTTTGTTTGGTTTAAGTTTTTCTTTCGTGTTTATAATTCTGGAATGGACCTTTTATCTTACACTAATCAATTGTTGAACGTATATTAATGTGTGTTTATTTGCATAATTATGATTAGATATGTTAAGTAGATACTCTCTAACCCATTACCACCCTTTCTCTTTTGTGTTGCATGTGAAAACCATACGGGCCATTTGGGCCAACCTTTACTGCATAAGACCTGTTGGGCCTGAGACCCAACCCTTTCTTTGATCGAGTCCGGAACTTGAGTAAGGGAAGCTAATATTGTGAAGGCCCACCTATGGGTAAAAATAGGCAACTAGTGGGCTTAGGTAGGCCCACCAACCTAAACTTTTCTTTATTTTTATTTCATGTGTATGTAAATTGTAAAAGCATGTAAAATATTGGAACCCCTATGTATGCTTAGAATTTAGGAAACACCTAGTATCTTTAGGAAGTCGCCTAAAACATTTTCAAAATTCGACTAATCTCAAACTTGCATGAAATTGATTACTTATTTTTGATTTTCTGAGGCTTAAAACTAGTTCAACACTTTAATGAAGCTAACTGATTTCTAAAAAGAACTAAGTGGTAAAATTTTGGGCCTCTATCCCCTTTGGCAAAATCTAGGACGAAATAGTTGGAAATGAAAGTGGTTTTGGGCCTTAAGCCCGTTACTAAGAACTGCAACTGCTTATTGGACTTTAAATCTGATTTGAACTAAGCAAGAAAAAATGGCTTTGGACAGTTTTGTAATTTTAAAGGGTGATGAGCATTCTTTAAACTTGGGCTAAGATTTTTAATAAGAGATCGAACTTAGGAAATTTCCAGAAAAAGCAAAGAAAATTTTGTGGTTGGGACTTGAGTAATTTTTTCAGGAAAGAAAATACCTTTTGGGCCGAAGCCCAAAACTTTATGGACTGAAAAATAAAGAGGAACTTACTTGGGCAAATTTGAGGTTAAGACGGATTTGGACTTGGAATATTATTGACCTACGAGCTTCAAAAATAATAAATTGGAATCATAAAAATACTTGCATTTTCCTTATATATGTATACAAATTGGAGATATACTTCATATTTTTATATACGTATAAAAATCCGTAGGTACTAAACTCATTTTGTTAGGACTATAATAGTAGTGACTCTATTCGGGAGAAATCTCGAGTGTGTCTTAGTTCGGCAACAAAGTGAGTTAAACACTTACGCGGATTTTTCTAAATCAAAACCCTTTTTTGTTAGGGGGTTTTTTGCCGAATTTTTTTCTCAAAACTATGATATGAATAAAAATGATATTTTGCGGAAACTAAACACTTTTAACCAAGTTAATACAATTAATTTCACATTAAAGCTCGTAGGTCAATCGTATTCTACGAATCTTTAATATTAGGGTACGTAAAACTTTTCTTAGGGAATCACCAGAGCCCTTACTTCGAACTTTGGTCCAAAAGATTTTTTTTTTCTGAAAATTTTTTTAAATCCGATTTTCTTAGTTTTTCATAGATAAATTAGGTGGCGACTCTAAAAAAATACTAAAATTCAATTAGAGGACCAACAACCTCATAGTAACTTTTATGCCTTAACCCGTGTAAAAGCGAGCCGTAACACATGGCTTGTAGACAACCCTAGAATGCAACTGCTCTGATACCAAGTTTATCACGACCCAAATCGGAGGGCCATAGTACCCGGGCCCTATCGACAGAGCACCGCTAAACATACTTTCATATCGTAATATTAAACAAGAGTGGACCCCAAGGGTCATCAGATGGAAATCTGCTAAATCATAATGGGAATATGCTGAAAAAGGGATGAGCTCGAAAAGACATACTATATGGCTATCCTGGATTAAACTGTGCAAGCCGACATGGCCATCATAAAATACTATACAACAAAATATAGGCTGAGGGGGTCATACAACGTCTAACTATATCATGATTATCTACAAGCCTCTACTGGAGACATAACAAGGTCAGGACAGGGCTCCGCCATACTCATATGCACAAAAATATGACGTACCAAAAATACAACAGCAACTCCGGAAGAAGAGTAGTTCTCCAACATCAGCTTAATAGCATCCTACAGGAGCGGATCGTCAACCTGCCTACCTGAACTTGCAGGCATGAAACGTAGTGCCCCAAAAAAAATGGACGTTAGTATGGAAAATGTACTGAGTATGTAAGGCATGAAAGAGACATAAAAGTACATAGGATGAAATGAATGCAAGTTGTATGTCTGAACTGCCTCTGTGGGCCAATGATATGCATAAATACTGTGTGTGCATGTATAGGGGTCATACATATATCTATGTATGTGTGTGTGTGTGTATATAATGCAATGCATGAATATGATAAGAATACATTCTAAACATGTTGGAGTGATGTAATGTAAGACCGTTATACCTCTGAACATCATTATGAGATAGCATTTTCATGAACAAGTGACTCTAGGAATCATAGTGAATTTGGAAAAAGACTTACTAAAAATAACATTCTAGAACATGAATCAACATGGAACATCCCTAGCTACTAAGAATAGAATCATTAGGGATTAGCGTTACATTTATGTTTCGTTCATAAGGATCATGCCAAAAGAAGGAAATTTAGCCTTAACATACCTCAAGTCGTCAACCAAATCCCAAAATGAAACTGTCGCGCTAATATTCCAATCTCCTTAGTCACTACACCATACCTAACAGTCAACAACATAACAACAACAACCTCATATAAGTCTTTTTAATTCCACATCACTACTCACCTCAAGATTTATATCAAAGCAGCCCAATATGATTTATATACAACACTTATACACTTCCTTCTTCCAATTATACCAAGTATAACATCCTCAATACAATCTCAATACCAACTACTATCCTTACAACAAGGTTTTAGCTTAAAAACATATTTATAACATGACTTAGGTTAAATTACATCTCAACATACACTCAAATTCGTGTTTGAACCTTCCATCCAAACCTAGCATAACTATTATATTAACTCATAAACATGGAGTTGAGATAGAATCTTGCCTCAAAACTCAAGAACACATCAATTCCAAGAGTGCTTAACCTTGAAGTATCGTCCAACACCACTACCAAGAGGACCAACAAGTTTCCATGATCACTTTAGAACCTCTAAACATTTGATCTTCTTTTTTGATCCTTGATTTTTCTTAGGGGTTTGATAGATATTGTTGGAAAGGGTTTTCTAGAAAGTTGAAGATCAGGGAAAGTGGAGAAATGAAATAAAGTGAAAGGACAAAAAAATTATATTAAAAAACATGAATTGCAGCCGACATAAAGATACGGCCAAAAGTACAGACCATATTTTTAAATATAGTCCGTATTTCTTAGCCACAATTCTCAGTATAAAAATTTTCCTTTATGCCAAGGGAAATACGGTTCGTACTTAAAATCATAGTACGGGCCGTATTTTGCACCGTACTTCTTGAATTTGTGATATGTCTGTTGCATTGGAAAGAAAACTCTCTGAACTTGAATTTACATAGTCTATGCATTCCATAACTCCTCATATAATAGAAAATATACTTCCCCAAATTTAGACCAAAAATTTGTCCAGAATTCTGCCAAATTTTCCCAAAGTTTCGACAAACTTAATTTATTCAATTTGCTTAATCCTGGAACTTTCCAATACCTACTAAACATGATATTGAACTCTTATACACTCAAGATAGACATGCCTAATCCCATATGACCTCGAAGGTCACTCCGCTCTCTCAATCTATAGCAACTAACTCATGAGGAAACTTAACGTATAAAAGTACGGGGTGTAACATAAACCACCTTGTAGAATCCCATACATCCAACAACTTGAGACTTAATTGAGTCAAATTGCTACATATCTCAACCCAAGGCCAAATGGGGCTCTTCCAAGTAATACAATTACGAACCCGTGAATGATAGTAGTGTGGTGTCTCATTGCCTATCTATCACTACATGAAGCGGAAGAGTGTTAGAGGTATAGAAGTTGCATGATGAAAGGGTCTTGATTAAAAAGTTTATTGAAGAAGAAGACCCTAAATAAAGGGATGTTAAGCAAGTGGAAGAAGGTGTCTTGGTTGATGAAAATGTTGAAGAAAACAATGAAGAAGAGAGTATGAAGTTGTGCGGTCAGTGCTAAAGGAAATGAAATGTCTATACGAGACATGGGTGTCTTATGCAGATATGCCTGGGTTGAGTACAAATTTTATAGCCCACAAGCTACTAATTAACCGCGAATTCAGCCCAGTAAAACAGAAGACCAGAAATTTCAAGCCAGATCAAAGTATGAGAATCAAAGATGAGGTATCAAAGCAAATAAAGTCCAATGTCATTGAGGTAACCAAATATGCCACTTCGTTGGCCAACATTGTTCTAGCGCCAAAGAAAGACGGCAAAATAAAAAAATGTGTGGACTACCGTGATTTCAATAGGGCTAGTCCCAAAGATAATTTCCCTTTGTCAAACATCAACATAATCATGGACAACTGTGCCAAGCATGAACTACAATCATTCGTGCATTGTTTTGTGGGTTATCATCAAATCTTGATGGACGTAAAAGACACGGAGAAAATATCTTTAGTACATCCTGTGGGGTTTGCCATTACGAGGTAATGGCATTTGGTCTCAAGAATGTCGATGCCATATATATGAGAGCTATAATTACCATCTTTCATGACATCATAACAAAGAAATTGAGGTCTACGTGGATGACGTCATCATAAAGTCCCGCGAGAGTTCAGACCATTTGATGTATTTACAGAAATTCTTCGACATACTCCGAAAGTATGACTTAAAGTTAAACCCGGCCAAGTGCGCCTTTGTGGTACTAGTAGGGAAACAACTGGTTTCATTGTCAGTTGAATAGGCATAGAGTTAGATCCTTCCAAAATCAAAGCCATTCAGGATCTACCTCCAGCGAACACTAAGAAAGGGGTCATAAGCTTCCTAGGGAGGCTAACTTACATGAGTAGTTTCATAGCACAATCAACGGTGATATGTAAGCCAATGCTCAAGCAGTTAAAGAAAGATCCACTGACAAAATGGACCTAGGAATGCCAGAAGGCTTTCGATACCATCAAAGATTATCTCTCCAACCCGCCAGTATTGGTACCTGTCAGGTCGGGTAACCCTCTATTGTTGTACCTATCGGTGTTTGAAAATGAATTTGGATACGTACTGGACAACATGACGAGATCAGTAAGAAGGAACAAGCCATCTATAATTTGAGCAAGGACCTTGCTAGGCTCATTACACTTTGGCCTAGAAGACTTGTTGTGCTTTAACATGGGTTACCCAAAAATTGAGGCCTCATTTGTCATCATACACCACTCACCTTATATCCAGGATGGATCCCACAAGTTCATCTTTCAAAAGCCCATGCCTACGGGAAAATTAGCCAAGTGGAAAATGTTGCTGAGCGAGTTCGACATTGTATGTGTGACCCAGAAATCTATCAAAGGACAACCAATGGTAGACCTTCTTGTGGAGAACCCCGTTGATGAAGAATACATGCCTCCCAAAACATACTTCCTTGATGAAGAAGTGTCAGTTGTGGTCGAAGATATCTTAGATTTGTATCCCAGTTAGAGGATGATTTTTAATGGAGCAATCAATTTCAAAGGTCTGGAATTAGAGCAGTGTTGGTATTAGAATCTGCTCAGCACACCCTGATGGCCGTAAACTTTAAATTTTTATGCACTAACAACATGACCGAATACGAAGCTTGCATCTTGGGTCTCAGAATGACTCTCGACATGAACATAAAAGAATTTGTTGGTGATAAGAGATTCAAATCTACTAATTCACCAAATCCAAGGAAAATAGGCCACGAAGAATGTCAAAATTCTGCCATACTTACATCTCGCACAAAGATTGTGTAAAAGGTTCAAGAAGATCAGGTTTAGACATACAGCCAGAGCATAAAATGAGTTCACTGATGCTCTCGCCACCATCTCATACATGATACAACATTCAGAGAGGAACTACATTGATCCGCTTGAGATAAGTTTAAAAGAGCGGCAAGCCATGGTATACTAATATAAAGAGGTACTTGGAAATCGGGGAGTACCCAAAAGACACATCTAGTAACCAAAAGAAGACAATTCGAAGAATGGCCAATAACTTCTTTCTGAGAAAAGAATCCTTTACAAGAAGACCCCTGATCTGGGACTACTAAGATATGTTGATGCCGGAGAGGCTACAAGGTTGCTTGAAGAAATACACGTAGGAGCGTGTGGCATGCATATGAACAGGTTACTTCTAGCAAAGAAAATCTTACGAGCAAGTTATTTCTGGATGACCATGGAAGGTGACTGCAGTCGGTATGTACAAAGATGTCACCAATGCCAGATACACAGAGATTTGATTTGCGTCCCATCAAATGAGCTTAATGCAATGAGCTCTTCATGGCTATTCGCGCATGGGGCATGTACGTTGTCGATCCTATCGAGTCGGCCGCCTCTAAGGGATACAGATTCATATTGGTTGTCATCGATTACTTCACCAAGTGGGGGAGGCCACGTCACACAAATCTGTGACAAAGAAAGTAGTAGTTGATTTATTTCGCAACAACATCGTATGTCATTTTGGGATGCCAGACTCCATCATAAAAGAAAAATGGAGCTAACTTGAACAGTCACGTGATGAAAGAGATATGTGAACAGTTCAAGATCACTCACCGTAATGCCAGTGCCTATTAGTCATAAATAAATAGAGCCATTAGAGCTGCCAATAAGAATATCAAGAGGATATTGCGGAAGATGACAGATAATTACAAATCTTGGCACGAGAAATTGCCTTAGGCCCTGTTGGGATATCATACCTCAGTCAGGACTTCAATAGGGGCAACCCCCTATCTATTGGTGTACGATACCAAAGCCCTCATCACAAACGAAGTAGAAATATAATTACCGAGGACACGCCAGGAGGGAGAACTGAACAATGCTGAGTGGGTCCACAACAGATAAGAACAATTGGCATTGATTGACGAGAAAAGAATGAGTGCAGTTTGTTATATTTAGTTATGCCAATAAAGAATGATTTGAGTATTCAACACGAATGTCAAAACCTGACTCTTTAAGATAGGGAAATTGGTACTAAAGCGTATATTCCCATATCAAGATAAGTACAAGGGAAAATTTTATCACTCCCCAAACCTTGGGAGGCGTGGCTGCACCCAATGTCTTACCTGACCCCGAGCGTACCATCTGTAACTCATGAACTCTAGATATATATGTAAGCTATTTGGCCGATGAGGCCAAATGTAGCCGACTCATGACATCTCAAGCCGATAAGGCCGAGCGCTATAAATTTGTAAATGAATAACATCTCTCCAAAATGGGATCATCCCAACATATATGTATATGTTTCTGAACTGGCTGATAAGGCCAACATACGTCTCTGCAAACAGCAAAACCCAATACAAGATATAGACAAGGGCGGACAAGGCCACCATACAGATATATTGAATATACAAGATACGTCTACAAGCCTCTAAGAAGAACATACTGTATTGTGGTCGGGACTAGGGCCCCAACCTACCTATCATGTCTATATATAATCAAAATGACTCCCACACTCATAATCTGGAAACTCCAGGTGAAAAGGAGCTTACCAATCGAGCTGGTACTCAGCACGTCTACTGGGAAGGCTTGTCTATCTATCTGTCAGGACCCGCAGGCATGAAATGCAATGCCCCCAGCAAAAGGGATGTCAGTACGAAATAATGTACCAAGTATGTAAGGCAACTAAATAATTATAAACTGAAACTGAACTATTATACACAATATACTGAATGAAATCTGAGGAGTCAATGATAAACTAGAAGCATACTTACCTGCTTCTGACTCATATCGTATAAGAAATACTGAAATAATCTTCCCGACCTCATATAGGGCACGTGTGTATCTACCCAGCCTCATATAGGGTGTGGTATGTATCTTCCTGGCCTTACAAGGCTTGGTGTATATCTGCCCGACCATATGCATTAGGCTCGGTGTGTATCTGCCCCGCCTTACAAGGCTCGGTGTATATCTGCCCGGCAACATACCTAGGGCTCTATATGTATCTGCCCGGCCTTACAAGGCTCGGTGTATATCTGTATATCTCTGTGGAGCTATATACGCTAAATATATATGTATATATATCTATATAATGGAAGTACTATATCGGTACGTGAATGTAAGTATCGATTCTCTGTACTTTTACTGACATTTGGAAAACCAGGGCTGAGTATGATTTCCCAGCAAGGGAGAACTATATCATAGATGAATAGGATAACAATAACGAAAACTCTACGAATAACTCTTTCCTGCTTCCTTTCTTTTGAAAGACTTCATGATAATGGGCTCAATAGCATATCTATGCATATCTAGGTTCTCTACTCTCTTATTTGTATGACGAGTATACACATTAGGTAAAGACTCCTGATGAGGGATAATTATAAGATATCGAGGTCGTGATAACCATACGAGGAATGCTATGGACAAATCTCTTGAACACTTCTTTTAGAAATCTTTTGATTAAGAATCATGCCAAACAAACAAGGGTATATCCATTACATACCTTATTTCGACTATCCGAATACTATAACAAACTCATATCGGAAGTCTTCAATCTACAATCGACAACAATAAGGCTATCATCAACTAAGGAAAATCCGAACTATGATGAAGCAAGCAACAAGCTTGTATTACAACAACGATCAACATGCTTCTATGGATAACTTCTTCCTTACTGTACATAGCACAATAACAACAATATTCTCAAGTCAATCCTCATATCTGCCAGCCACACAATACCATAAGAACCATCCCAAAATAGTCCACCACACTACAATAACTTCAATATGATTTCCAACCTATACTTCACAAGTTCCCCTTTAAAATAGCTAGCTAACACTTAAATAAGCTCAAGTAAATAAATGAGAGGGTGAACATTACCTTATGACAAAAGGACAACCCTTAATCTAATATTACTTCACCTTGAAGAATCCTCCAATCAACCATAAGAAGAAGAAGAAGCAATATACAAGCACAACGAGATGCCCGAACTTAGATTCACGTTGTTTACCTTGATTTATGCTTTTGGATCACATAGGAACTTTTAGAGAGGGTTTGGGATCTGAAATATGGAAAATGAAGTTCAAATGATGCACCACCTCTTTATACAACTTAAAAAGGTTTCCACCGCCTCAAATCTACAACCTATTCTACGGACCGTAGATCACTTTCAAGCTGTCTTAGCCACCATAAATCCACTATACAGACCGTACATCCCCACCGTAAAATCACCTCCAAAGTTTCAGTTTCTGCCACCAATTTACTATGGCTCTTCCACCCTTTGACGAGCCGTGAAATGGTTTCACGGTCCGTGAAACTTCCAATTGCTTTCCAAACTTTGATGAACTTGTTTTTTTCGATTAGTCTAGCCTCTAATATTTATGACACTTACTAATCACCTGTCAAACTTGGGTTAATCACTTATAACCTCAAAGATAGTCTTGTTTTCTAATGGTACATCGACTAACTTATGACGAATATAACAAACAAAACTATGACGTGTAGCATCCTTCCCCCGTTAGAAACGTTCATCCTTGAATGTTAAACTCTTAGAGGCTTATGAAAATTTCGACAGAGTCTCCTATATAATCTGAACTATGCTAACCTACCATGCAGCCAAAAACACACACTATACATGCCACGTAGGGCTATAAATAATCAACAACATCTCATTGGCCTCACATGGCCATCAGTGTCAATGAAAATATTGTACACTGTAACTTACCTTGTATCTAAGTAATTCTGCTCCTGAAAATGTTGTAACGCTCCAATTCTAGATTTCATTTCCTTCTCTACTTCTCATGTTTTCTCTTCGACATTCTTATTTCTCCACAATACTTTTACGAAAGTTTTCCTAGTCCTCAACTGGCAGACCTGCCGATCTATGATAGCAACTGGAAATTTCCTACATGACAAGTCTTCTATAATCTAAATATCATGTGCTTCTGCAATATGGATACTTGAAAGACTAGGTGGACATACTCAAACTCTGATGGTAACTTTAACTCATAGGCTACTTGGTCTATCCTCTGAATGACTTGTACAGCTCAATATACCTTGTCTAAGCTTGGCTTTCTTGTCAAATCTCATAACGCCTTTCATAAGCGAAACTTTCAAGGACACCGAATCATCAACACTAAACTCTAAGCCCTGTTGTCACACCTTTGAATATGACTTGTGATGACTTTGAGCTATTAATAATCACCCCTAAATGAGTTTTACTTTCTCTAAAGGTTAACGAACCAAATAGGATTCAAGTAACTCCAATTCTCCTATTTCGAATCACTCAATAGGGGATCTGCACTTGGCCTCACAAAGAGCCATTCTGATACTGAAATGATATCTATTAATTGGGCACCTCCATCTGATACAATGGACTCTAGAACACTGTGTAGTTACACTATTTGTTTTAATGTATAACTTCATATCATCCTTGACTAACTATATAAGTCGTTCCATCTGGTTAGAAATGCGATGATTTCGTGAGTCTACCAATGATCACCCAACTAGAGTTATACTTACGATATAGTTTGGGTAAACCTCTTGTTATAATCTGATGTTGTAATCTCACTATATCTAGAACATATAACTAGCCACAATACCTGAAGACCCCTTTTTTCTCACTTTGAAGTCCGTCAGCTCAGTATGTTGAACTTTTTCTTTAGGATGAAATAGAAGAGGGTCCTCCTACTGTCGCTCCTTCACCTCTGCTACTAAGGACGCCACTATTGTGTCCTAAATGGTAACTCTATTATCATTTGAGCCCAATATATGGAATCCCAAACTAGCTAGCAGATGTAGCTCTTGAGCTAACTCTCTATCTTCTTAGTTTTCAGGTATGATATACTGATCATAGATCTACAACCAAGGGTGTCGGCTACAATATGTAACGACCCGTTTAGTTGTTATAGTCTTTTTGACCCTTCCCCGAGCTTATTAGCTCACTTTTGACCCGAGGGGACCATTGACAAGCTTTCTGAGGTGTTTAAATTTAACTCGGGCGACTTTTTGTGAAATTTGGACTTTAAGCGAAAATGAGTTGTCTCAAAGTTGACTTTTGGATAAACGGGCCTTTTTAAAAAATTCATCAATTTCTAGAGGTCCGGATGATCATTTAGAACTTGTGTGCATGTCTGGTTCGATTCCCGATGCACTCGGGTGCATTTTAGGACTTGAGTTGAGAAGTTGGATTTGAGATATCGGGGGTTGACTCGGTTAACAAGACTTCCGTTGTGCATTCTGAGGCCACGAGTATGTTCATAGCATGTTTTTATGTGTGTCCCTGTATGTGATTTGTCAGCAGATGGCCTCGGGTATGAGTCAGGATTTTAGATTGAGATTGAGATTATTTTTGGGGAAATCTGGTGCTGGTGTCCGCTTTTACAGCACCCTTACCGCCTCAGCGGTACCGCCATGATGGTGAGAGGAGCTGCCACAGCAGCCAAGTGTGTTTGAGGTCTGACTGTCATGGCGGTCTGAGAGACCGTCGAGGCAGGACCGCTGTAGAGGTCCCACTGCCGTCGAAATGGTATTGGGCTTGGTTATTTCATTAATTGTGTATTAAAAGCCCTTAGTCCCTCATTTATTACTATTTCGAAATTTGAGATATTGAGAGCTATTCTAGGATATTCTTTGAGAAAATTCTTGGTGGTAAGTTCTTCTAATCCCTTTACTATTCTATTGTCCTTAATCACCTTAGAATCTATTTATCTTGATAATTCATTAAGTGATTGAAGATTAAAAGTGGGTTTAATGAGTTATTCTTCTAGGCTTCTAAATCACAATTTGTTGGTTGGGTTAGCTTATTTAAGCACTGAATTGATGATTAGAATTCTTTATTTCATAATTCTTCCTAATTAGTGGTAAATTTATGGAATTGGAAGTTAGGGTTTATACCCGAACTTAGGGGTTTTGCCTAGAACCCGAAATTGAGTGAATTGTGGATTATTCTAGCTTGCTATTGATGAGAATTGATCACCTAGAGATTTAATTTCATGTTGAAAACTTAAGATTCTTAATTTCACCCTTCTAGTTCATAAACCCTATTCCATAGATTGGGGATTTGGGTCTTGAATAGAAGTAGGGTTTGTTTGACGTTCTACTTAATTCTAATTTCATGATTTGAATATGCTTAGACTTTCTTGATCTCAAGGCTCAAAGGAAAAGAAAGGCTAACGTGTGATTGTTGGTGATATTATTATTCGGTATTCTAGGTAGTTTACGGTTTACCCCTGTGGTGAGACTTCGACTAGCGAAACGTATATTTAGATGATATTGTCGGAGATTTCATGTAAACCTTCGGGTATGAAGTTAGGTTGGATGTTGCCTTAGGGTTTGGTATTGCTTGTGGATTGTTTGATCGGGCTAGTGGCCTGTAGACTCCATAGGACCCTGTTTGGTATGTTGTGTATAAATTGGTGGATTGTTTGTTAATTGGGAGCAAATTAGAAGGATGAAATTACTTGATATTGATATTGGTACCTAGTGTGCGCCTCGTTATTTGTATAACCATCTTGGGATAGTTAACTCTTAATGTTAGGGAAATTGGAGATTCATTATGATTATTGTGTGGATCACTTGTTAATTATATTGGTGTGTTGTGTGTGGTACAATTTGAACTTAATATTATTCATTATTTGTACTTGCATTGTTCCATATTCATTTCTTATCATCCTGTTATGCTGTGTGACTGGCACTATTGATGTAAACGAGAAGGAACATTGATGATTATGAAACATGGTAATTCACCTCTGAGCTGTGTATGGAGGGGCTAATATGGAACAACGATATTGCGATGGTTGTAGATAATTGGGTCCTCTGAGCTGTGTGCGGAGTGACCGTGCTTAGACTTCAAGGGTCCCCCATGGGTTGTTCTGCCAAAGCGTGAAGATATTCCGTTGTTGGAGTACAAGAGTACAAGCATTGCATTGCATTCATATCTTATACTGCATTGCTTGATTATTCTTCGTGGTTGCTTATGATTGGGATATTGTGTTGGTCATAGTCTTGGACTGTATTTGATATGGGCTACCTATTGAATTGTCTTGATGGGACTTAGTTTTCGATATACTTGGATATTTGTTTCACTTGGGGCTAGTTGTTACATCAAGGCTTGATTATATGAGCCGATTTCTTGGAAGCATGACTTGTATTCTATAGTTTGCTTGTTTTCTCTTACCATATTGTCTTTATATATGTCAACTAGTTTTAGTCAATCTATGATACCTACCAGTACTGTTGTTTGTACTGACATGCACTTGTTGCATTCTTTTATGAATGCAGAATTCCAGGTGGGATTGACCTCTGTTTCTCGTGGCTGATAGTCGTTCCGAGAGTTGTTGTTTAGAGTCTACAGGGTGAGCACAAAGATGTCTTCCACCTTGAAGATTCTTCTTTTATTTATGTCTTAATTGCCATTCCAAGACATATTCAGACTTTTGATGTATTATTGATAATCTAGACTTATAGATTCTAGTTAGATGCTCTTCTATGGTTAGAGCAGATTCTAGGTGGATTTGATGTATTTCCTTATTTCCGCATATTTCTATATGATTATTGTTAGACTTACGTGATTTTTATCTCTTCCGCTTCTTTTTTTTGTTATTTGTGACTTTACAATTGTTGGGATAAGGGTTCGCCTACCGAGGTAGAAAAGGTAGGTGCCCATGCAAATTAGCTAAATTGGATCGTAACTAGTTGGTATCAGAGCCCTAGGTTACTCAGTCTATAATACAAGAGTGTGTCAAGTAGTGTCTCGTGGATCGGTACGATAAGCTCCGTACTTATCTGCGAGAGGCTATAGGACATTCAGGAAACTTCATTTTATTTCATTCTATCGTGCTACTTTATTCTAATTGGTATCTGGAACAATCGAATTGGTATCTGACTCTTATCCCTTGTCCCTCACAGATGGTGAGGACTCGAGCTATGATAGCCAGAGATTAGGTGCCAGAGCCCGCAGCTACGGCTAGCACTAGAGGGCGAACGACAACCGAAGGGCGCGGTATAGCTAGAGGACACGAGGCTACCCCAGCTAGGGGTAGGGCTCCTGCGGTAGGTCAGCAGCGTGAGTGGTCTTCGTCCCCAGAGCCTGAAGTACAATAGGATCGAGGCCAGGCCGCCAAGGATAATATGGCGCCATTACGGATACAGCCCGAGATCACTTTAGAGTAGACTATGCAGGATACTATGACCCGTGTTCTACTCCATCTAGATGCCCGGCAGGTTGTCGCTGGTGTTCCTACTCCGGGTAGAGGTTCGCAAATTAGAATTGGGGTGAAGACCCCTGAGCAGAGACTTACTCGTGTAGCACACCGCGCTGTAGCTATGTCTTCCCAGATTGAAGCAGTGCCAGTCCCGAGGGATTATCTTAGACCTGTGGCGGGCCATGTGATGACCTTGACTGATCAGGATCTAGTTGAGAGGTTTAGAAAGTTGGAGACGCCGAGGTTCTCGAGTACTTTTGGAGAGGACGCTTATGAGTTCATCTTGGATATGCATGCGTTGTTACATAGGATGGGGATTGTAGAGTCCCATGGAGTTGACTATGTATCCTACCAGTTTCACGGAGACGCGAAGAGTTGGTGAAGGTATTTTGTTTCTTGCAGACCTGAGGGTTCTCCTCCCTTGACTTGGACTCAGTTCCACCGAGCCTTCCTTGATAAGTATGTGCCCCGGGCTTTGAGAGAGGTACGCAGGGATGAGTTTCTACATCTTCAGTAGAGGCAATTGTCTGTGGAGGACTATGTGACTCGCTATCTGTATCTGTCCCGTTATTCGGTTCCTTTAATTCCTACTGAGCTTGACAGGATTAGGCGCTTCGTTGGTGGGCTCGTGGGTTCTCTTTAGATCCCTTACCTTCAGATGGAGGCTAAAGGGGCTTTCTTCTAATCCATCATTGAGCATGCTTCTTTAGTCGAGGCCGCTAAGGCCCGTGCATTTGGAGGGAGTAGTGAGAAGAGGAAGCGACAGATTGAGAGTTATAGTGGTTCTAGCTCGAGGGGCGTCGGTCAATCTTTTAAACTGTATCAGTCATATTTCGGCCGTCCCGTGCAGTCAGCTTTACAGGCTTCATCTAGTGGGCCTTCCAAGCGGAGTGTTTCTGTGAGATCTGATCTTTTGACCTACTGGCAGTGTGGTTTCGTATGGGTCTTTAGCTTCCGTTCGTCAAGTTCAACCTTCGAGGATTTGTTATGCATGTAGGGAGCCTGGCCACTTTGTTAGAGAGTGTATTCAACCGAGGATTTTCGGGTCTCCGAAGACTCGACGTTGTGCGGTAGCCATGGTGGTGTGTCATCTAGAGGCGGTGCCCAGTTAGCCCGTGGTGGTTTGCAGACTGCTCGAGGGGATCTCGGGCGAACGATGGGTCGGTCGTGCGCATTTTATGCATTTTTGGGTAGACCCGAGGTAGAGGCCTCAGATGCAGTGATATCAGGTACCATTTATGTCCGACATGAAGTTGCGTCTGTATTATTTGATCCGGGGTCTACTTATTTATATATGTCTGCCTGTCATGCTATAAGTTGGGTTTTATTGTGTGATTGAGGTTAGCCACCCCGTTGTGTTATGACTTATCTTGTTCCTTATTGTTATTGGCTTGATGCCACGTGGAGATAATAAATATTGGAGTATATTGATATATCTTGATCATGATATTGTAGTGTCTTACTTGTTGACGTTTGATATGAGGATAGTGTTCTGTTATGGCTTTTATTGTGATATTCTTATAATGTTCGGACTGAGTAATTGAGACTTGACAGAATTAGGCTTAGATGCTAAACATAGGTGATGACGTGTGCTTGGATCCGGGCACTCGCCCTATTTCTATTTTGCCCTATTGGATGGCACCGGCCGAGTTGAGAGAGCTTAAGGAGCAATTATAGGATTTATTGAGCAAGGGGTTCATTAGACCCAGTGTCTCCCCTTAGGGTGCTCCCATGTTGTTTGTGAAGAAGAAAGGGGGATCTAGGAGGATGTGTATTGATTATCGCCAGTTGAACAAGGTTACTATTCAGACCAAGTGTCCTATGCCTCATATTGAAGATTTATTTGACCAGCTTCAGGGTGCTTCAGTGATTTTGAAGATTGACTTATATTCAGTTTACCACCAGTTGAGGATCAGGGCTGAGGATATTCTGAAGACAGCCTTTCGGACGAGATATGGACATTATGAGTTTCTGGTGATGTCATTTGGGCTTACCAATGCCCCGGCTGCATTCATGACTTTGATGAATGACATCTTTAGGCCATTTCTTGACTCCTTCGTAATTGTGTTTATTAATGATATCTTGGTGTATTCCAAGAGTATAGAGGAGCATGAGAGCCATCTTCACACTGTACTTGGGTTGTTGAAGAAGAATAGCTTGTTTGCTAAGTTTTCGAAGTGCGAGTTTTGGTTGGAGTCTGTGACATTCTTGGGCCATGTTATGTCTAAGGATGGGATCATGGTTGGTCCATAGAAGATTGAGGCTGTGAGGGGTTGGGTGAGGCCTACAACTGTGATCGAGATCCGTAGTTTTATAGGTTTGGCCTGCAACTAACGTTGATTTGTGAAGGGTTTTGCTTCTATTGTTTCGTGTTAGACCAAATTGACTCAGAAGGATGTTCCCCTCCAGTGGTCCGATGATTATGAAGAGAGCTTTCAAAAACTCAAGACTCTTTTGACTTCAGCCCCAATTTTAGCATTACCCGTGGAAGGTAAGGATTTTGCGATCTATTATGATGCATCCCGTATAGGTTAGGGTGCTATGTTGATGCAGGAGGGTAGAGTTATAGCCTATGCTTCCTGTCCGTCGAAGATTCATGAGAAGAATTACCCTACCCATGATTTGGAGTTATTGGCCGTGTTTTTTGCTTTGAAGATTTGGAGGCATTATTTATATAGTGTCCATTGTGAGGTTTTGACCGATCAACATAGCCTTCAACATGTGTTTAGCCATAGAGATCTTAATTCCAGGCAGCGTTGATGGATGGAGCTCATGAAGAACTATGACATCTCTATTTTGTGGCTGATGCCTTAAGTCGCAAGGCAGTGAGTATAGGGAGTTTAGCTAGTTTGATTGTTTCCGAGCATCCATTAGCCATGAAGGTTCAGACTCGGGCCAACAATTTTGTTCGTCTTGATATTTCAGCCCCAGGCAGAGTTTCGGCTTGTGTAGAGGCGAGATCTTCCTTATTCGATCAGATCAGGACCCATCAGTTTGAGGATGCTCAGTTGAGCAAGATTCGAGATAGGTTTCTGAGAGGTGAGACCAAGGAAGCCATGATTGATTCTGAGGGCACTTTGAGGATTAAGGGGCGCGTGTGCGTTCTTCGTGTTGGTGATTTAATTCAGTTGATCTTGACTGAGGCCCATAGCTCTCGATATTCTATTCATCCAGGGGCGACTAAGATGTATCGTGATTGGTGGCATCGGATGCCAATTAAGTATGAGCACCTGTGACCCGATAGCGTACTTCATAGGATGCTCATTTCCTAGTGGAAGTGGAAGAGGATTGCCATGGATTTTGTTGTGGGTCTCCCAAAGACTCTGGGTATGTTTGACTCGATTTGGGTAATAGTTGATCGGTTGACTAAGTCTGCTCATTTCGTTCCAGTTCAGATTTTCTATACCACGGAGAAGTTAGCCAAGTTGCACATTCGTGATATTATAAGATTGCATTGGGTTCCTATTTCTATCATATCTGATCGGCATACTATCTTCACTTCTTATTTCTGGAAGGCTTTTCGTGAGGATTTAGGTATCCGATTGGATCTTAGTATAGCTTGTCCGAGCGGACTATTCAGGTGCTCGAGGATATGTTGAGAGTTTGCGTTATGGATTTTGATGGTCATTGGGATCAGGACTTGCCGCTGGCAGAGTTTGCATACAATAATAGTCATCACTCAAGTATTGACATGGCGCCTTTTGAGGCTTTGTATGGTAGGAGATGTAGGTCTCCGGTTGGCTGGTTTGATGTATTTGAGGTTCGACCTTGGGGTACGGATCTGTTGAGAGAGTCTCTTGAGAGAGTGAGGGTTATTCAGGCCAAGCTTTTGGTAGCTCAGAGTCGATAAAAGATGTATGGGGACCGAAAGGTCTAAGATCTTGATTTTGCCGTTGGTGACCAGGTTCTATTACAGATTTCACCCATGAAGGGTGTTATGAGGTTTGGAAAGATAGGCAGGTTGAGTTTGAGGTATATTGGGCCATTTGAGATTCTTGACCGTGTGGGAGATGTTGCTTATGACTTGGCCTTGCCGCTAGGCTTGGCGGGAGTTCATCCAGTTTTTCATGTGTCTATGCTGAAGAAGTACCACACCGATGGTACTTATATTGTTCACTGAGATTCAATATTGCTTGATGAGAATTTGACCTATGAGGAGGAGATTATTGCGATTTTGGATAGGCAGGTTCGAAAGTTGAGGTCCAAGAAGATTGCTTCTATGATGGTGCAATGGAAGCATCGTCCTGTTAATGAGGCAAATTGAGAGACTGAGTCTGATATGCGTAGTCGATACCCCAGTTGTTTTCTGATTCAGGTACTTCCCCGTTTCCTTCCCTTCTTCACTCGAGAACGAGCGATGGTTTAATTGGTATCTAATGTAACGACCGCTTGGTCGTTATAGTCTTTTTGACCTTCCCCCAGCTTGTTAGCTCACTTTTGACTCGAGGGGACTGTTGACATGCTTTCCGAGGTGTTTAAATTTGATTCGGATGACTTTTTATGAAATTTGGGCTTTAAGCGAAAAAGAGTTGGCTCAAAGTTGACATTTGGGTAAACGGACCTTTTTCAAAAATTCGTCAATTTTGAGAGGTCCGAAAGATCATCTAGAACTTGTGTGCACATCTAGTTCGGTTCCCAATGCACTCGGCTGCATTTTGGGACTTAGGTTGGGAAGTTGGATTTGAGGTATCGGGGGTAGACTAAGTCAACGAGACCTCCATTGGAAATTCTGAGTAGCGTGTTTTTATGTATATCTGTGTATGTAGTTTCTAAGCAGATGGCCTCGAGTATTAGTCAGGATTTCAAATTGAGATTGAGATTATTTTTAGGGGAAATCTGGTGTTGGTGTTAGCTTTGGCGGCACACTTACCACCTTAGCGGTACCGCAATAGCAGTGGGATGGGTCGCCACAGCGACCAAGCGTATTTAAGGTCTGACCGTCACTGCGATCTAAGAGACTGTCGAGGCGGGACAGCTGCAGTGGTCCCGTTTCCACCGAAACGGTATCGAACCTGGTTATTTCATTAATTGTTTATTAAAAGCCCTTAGTCTCCCCTTTATTATTATTCCGAAAACTGAGTGATTGGGAGCTATTCTAGGATATTCTTGGTGCTAAGTTCTTCTAATCCCTTTACTATTCCATTGTCCTTAATCACATTAGAATCCATTTATCCTAATAGTTCATTAAGTGATTGATGATTAAAAGTGGGTTTAATGAGTTATTCTTCTAGGCTTCTAAATCATGATTTGTGGGTTGGGTTAGCTTCTTTAAACATTGAATTGATGATTAGAATAATTTATTTCATAACTTCTTCCTAATTAGCGGCTAATTTATGGAATTGGAAGTTAGGGTTGATACCCAAATTTGGGGAGTTTTGCCTAGAACCCTAAATTGAGTGCATTATGGATTATTCTAGCTTGCTATTGATGGGAATTGATCACCTAGAGGTTTAATTTCATGTTGGAACCTTTAGATTCCTAATTTCACTCTTCTAGTTCATAAGCCCTATTCTATAGGTTGGGAATTTGGGTCTTGAATAGAAGTAGGGTTTGTTTGATGTTCTTTTGGATTCCAATTCCATGATTCGAATATGCTTAGACTTTCTTGATCTCGAAGTTCAAAGGAAAAGAAAGGCTAAGGTGTGATTGTTGGTGATATTATTATTCGGCCTTCCAGGTAGGTTACGGTTTACCCCTGTGGTGAGACTTCAACTAGCGAAGCGTATATTTAGATGATATTGTCGGAGATTCCATGTAAACCTTCGGGTATGAACCTGGGTTGGATGTTGCTTAGGGTTTGGTATTGCTTGTGGCTTGTTTGATCTGGCAAGGGGCCTGTAGACTCCATAGGACCCTATTTGGTATGTTGTGTATAAATTGGTGGATTGTTTGTTAATTGGGAGTAAATCGGAAGGAAGAAATTACTTGATATTAGTACCTAGTGTACGCCTCGTTATTTGAATTGCCATTTTGGGATAGTTCGCTCTTAATGTTGTGGAAATTGGAGATTCATTATGATTACTGTGTGGATCACTTGTTGATGATATTGGTGCGATGTGTGTGGCACAACTTGAACTTGATATTATTCATTTTTCATACTTGCATTGTTCCATATTCATTTCATATCATTCTATTATGTTGTGTGACTGGCACTATTTATGGAACGAGAAGGAACATTGATGATTATGGAACATGGTAAGTCACCTCTGAGCTGTGTGCGAAGGGGCTGATATGGAACACCGATATTGCGATGCTTGTAGATAATTGGGTCCTCTGAGCTGTGTGCGAAGTGACGCTGTGTCACGACCCAACCTCGTAGGCCGTGACTAGTGCCCGAGCTGGACACTCGTATACTCCTGTTAACTATAATCAGCCCACAACTAGCATTATAAGGAACTCATATATAAAAAGGCAAGACGTCGTCTCAAACGCGTCGCATATATATAGATATATCATAGCAACTTGTCTCTGAGGAGTTACAACTTTCGATAGATAATATCACACATAGGCGAAGCAAGGCTATCATAAATGTGGGAACACCCCAACTATATACATACGCAAGCTGACAAGGGGTCGCCACTACATACGAGAGATCCCAAAACATATATATACATACGCAAGCCGACAAGGCCGCCACTACGAATAGGAACGTCCCAAAACATAAGTCGTATGTACACAACTAAGCAACAACTATATACAGACCCATACATGTGTCTACAGACCTCTAAAAATAATAACAGTATCATATGACGGGACAGGGACCCACCGTACCCCTGGCTAAGCATACATATACAACAAAAGTATCCGTACCAAAATATAGGCTCGGAACAAGGGAGCACTCCAAGATAACGAGAATAGGTATCCTAAGGCGGCGGATCACCAAACGAGCGTACGGCCACTGCCAGGAAGGAACGCGGCCCCGAAGAAAAGGGGGTCGATGACGAAATATGTCGAGTATATAAAGCATGAAATACGGAATCGGGATGATAACCGAAATAAGAAGTACGAAAAACAAGTACAATGACCGGAATACCAAAATGCTTGCTTTTGAAACACAAATCATGCATGTTAATATCCTATATATATGTCCCATTATAGGACTCGGTGAACATGGTCGCCACCTTGTCTTTGGCGCCATAACACAAAGATACTTCGAACACAAAGATAACTCCGTATCACGACGCTAACTCCGTATCACAAAGATAACTCCATAACACAGCATAACTCCATAATGTATATATATACCGTGCCCGGCCCTCTAGTGAGGGACTCGGTGAAAGATGTAATAACAGAATGCACAAACGAGTAGTGAATAATCATATGCATATAAATCATCTTTTGAGACTCAATAGATAAGGGACTAATCAACGCTCGAGTATCGGGACGATAGTCATGTTCGATGTTCTTTGAATATCATCATGAACTATATCAAAATAAGGCCTCGGGGATAATAGACATGTATTAAGTTAATCCGAGTCGGTTTATAAAAGTTATGGACATTATTCATTATAGAATCCTTTAAGAATAGGAACCTTTATGCATCATTTTTACGATCCAATCATACAAAAGACTCGAGGACAATAGCTCGACTATATTAAGAATTCTAATATCAAGAGGTGAATAAGAATCATAAACATGCTCGGAACTTATGAATAGAGTTACCCCAAAGCTCATATCGTATCTTACTTACATCTAAGACATGCCAAAGAAAGAAGGGATAGGCTTTACATACCTTCAGCGTTTACTCCGCACACACACGTATATCTTTAACCCAATAGTACTCTAACCTATATTAAGATGTCAAGAACTACGATTGGCTACGAGGGAATTCAAACGCATTCTAACGTTAGTAACTCCTTTCTAAATAATTTGGACGAAGTTCCTTTACATTCAAAAACCAATCACATACAATCAAGCCAACATCAATGATCATACGTTCAAGTGCTAACCCGAGGCCATTCAAACAAGACTCGAGAACACTTCGGACAACCCGCACAATATTCCAAATAGCCCAACCAACATACAATACAACCCGCAATCTTCCCAACTCAACAAGAACAACAACAACGCATTCCTTCCTTCCAATTTCATAAACTATACCAACAACTACACGTTAACAACATCATTTATATAAGTACAAGAAACTATATTAACATCATATTAGCTTCTACACAGCCCGCACAAACAATTAAACTCCAACTTGAATCATTAAACCTTCATTTTTACCATACAATCCATAACAACAACAATCAAAATGCCAAGTAAAATCAATTCACCATTTCATGCACAAACAGCCCCTACACGGCCTCCATATCAACATATATAATTCCATGATTTCTATTCATTTCTACATACCACAACACGCTCAAACCATCCACAACACATGCAAAAGGAGATTAAACCTTACCTTTAATACTTGGCTTTTCAACTTGGCTCAAACTTGTGCCTTGAATTTATACTTGTTCTTGTTGCCCTAAGATCAATTCCATGTTATTATACACCTTCTAGCGAGTTGAATTGCTTGGAGAAAATTGAATTTTGATCAAGGTTTTGCAAGATCATTCTCGGCCGGCCATGGCGAGAGGTTCTCTCTCTCTCTAACTTTCTATGTTTGTGAAGATGATGAAAATGAATTGCTTTATCATCAAGTTGCTATTTATATGATGCCTAGATGTTGGACACATGTCCCACTCATGGCTTAAGCCAATCAAATTTGGCCAAGCTATGTGTGGGACCCACTGACCACTTAGGGATTAATTAGTGAATAATTAAACTTTAATCCCCGCCGTAATCTAATCATGGTTAATTAATCCCTAATCTCCATTAATATTTTTATACCAAATAAAATTTATTAGCAACTTGTGCATTAAAACAAAATCGGAGGTTAAAAGTCTTTACCTCGGATCCCAAAATAGTTTTGTCCTTAACTTATCGCGATTAGCTTAAAATATCCCAATGTACAAAAATACGGAATATAACATCCTTCCCCCTTAAACATTCGTCCTCGAATGTTATACTAGTCTCGCCAGTCTTATAGGGACTTCGGGGGAGTCTCTTTATTGTTATAACATATATTTATTTACCAATCAATATAATCAACGAGGAGTTTAGATTACTGTAGGCATAGGAAAAAGTGAGGATATTTCTTCTTCATCTCTCTGCCTTCCCAAGTTATCTCCTCCCGGTATGATTTCGCCACAATACTTTAACGGAAGCCACGTCTTTAGTACGCAACCTTCTTTACTTGACGATCCAGTATAGCTACAGGGGTCTCCTCGTAGGACAATTCTTCCGTTACCTGGATATCAGTGTCACGACCCAACTAGGGGCCGCGACGAGTACCCGATACTTGTACCGAGCACCCCTTATCTATCTTGTTACCTCTGTTATCGAGTGGGCCGTATGAACTATATCATTTTTTTTATTACACTAGCATTAATATTAATAACACAATTATAAACATGGGCTAATAAACTTTACGGTCATACTATACGAGCTGGGACAATCGGGGGTACAAAATATCTAATCAGACATATACGTACATTTGTACTTAAACATAGTACACATATACATAGGAAGGGCCGAGTGCTTTGGCGTGCCCGAATATATACTGCCTAAAAGTAGTACCGGATCAGGCTCCGGGGAAACAGCGGAGCCCATTCAAAAATTCTACAGGGAACTCCACAGGGATCAAATCCGGCTACTGTCGACTGCCGCAAGATGAAACGCGGCGTCCACAAGAAGGAGACCGTCGACGAATAGTGTACCAAGTATGTAAGATGGAATATTAATAATGCAAGCAAAGACATAAAGTTGAACAACCTATCATGGAACCCCGGGCATATAAAGGGGTAAGAAAGTAACTGCCCTGGAAT
>NC_081343.1:3353867-3367748 GCF_029784015.1 Lycium ferocissimum | reverse complement strand
TAGCTAAATTGGGCCGTGACACAATATTAGCATTTCCTGGATAGTATAGAATCTTTACGTCGTAATCTTTCAATAACGCTATGTTCTTGCTCTTCTACCTTTCTCATTTGATGCTCTCCAACTTATAGATTAGCTTTTTGAATCACCCCACCCTCGAGGAGGATCACACTCAGTTGTATCATCTCGGCTCATCTTTTCTTACATCCCAATCCCAAGTACTGTTTGTTACATTCTTACAAAGGCTCGTGCAGCTCTGTGTTAGCATGACTCATCCTAAAGGACGTTTTATGGCTTAGTAAGGGGAAACTTGTCTTGACTTCTTTCTGCTTGAAGATGTATTGGAGGTTCTTATGATCTACAAGGGTGTTAACCTGTACGACATATCTTAACTACTCGTGTAACCACTGCCAACTCTAGTTCATGCTCGGTAATTCTTTTCATTCTTTCTCGACTATCTCTAAGTATAACAATCTTCTTTCCTTATTCATACTTCACATGCATCACGAATGCATTAGCTTATCTCAGTTCTCTAAATCCTGGAACTTCTCGTATACAAAACCTTGAATAGGATTCTTGTTACAACTCGGAGTTTCGGGTTGTTGCATTATGAGTAGACTAACGTAAGCCTAAAGTGGACATGAATTCCTTATGAGCTTGAGGAGAGTATTTGATGACTTTAAGCGCGCACCATAGGGTTTTGAAGTCATATGAATCGGTGGAATTAATTTCGTCAAGGGATGTAGAATGTAAGCCATGTTTGGGATGATTTCGCGACAATTGAGTTATACTTTATTTGGTAACGACTTGGGGGAAAAGCTATAGGGTCCCTTAGATGGTTAATGAAGTGTTACGCAAGTACCAAGAAGGTTCCATAAGGATTGGGAGTCAAACGAATCGAAAGGAGCAACTTGTCAGAAGATGGCACTTTGACGGGCCATTTGACGGATCGTATAATTTTTGACGGCCCGTCAAATGGTGGAGCACCACCGTATAACGGTCAAAGTGAGCCATGTTGGGCTGGACACTTTGACGGACCGTACGAATTTTGACGGTCCGTCAAAGTGGGCGCAGGATTGCCCGACGGGTTTTTAAGTCACGCTTTATATATTTCGTTTTACTTCATTTGGCCACATTATTTCCCCAAATCAGACCCTTGAGCTCTCCAAAACCCTCTCTACAAGTTCATAAACTAACCCAAGCCAAAATCCAAGAAAATCAAGTGAATCAAGTGCTAGGGAGCCCACTAGGGTTTGTGAAACTCAAGATTTTCTTTGGTGTTGGTGTTGGAGACTTCACTTTAGTGGAGTAAGTTGATCCAAGACTTGTTCTTGAGTGATTAAGGTAAGTTTTTACATCTTTTGCATATGGTTAAGGTTATTTGATTGCTATACCATGTGGTTGAAGGAAGAAAAAGTGAAAATGGAGTTCAAGAATGAATTTAAGGATATTGTGAGCTATAGGTTAACTTAAATTATGATTCTCGGCATGCTATGAGTATAATCTTGTTGTGTATGGTATTAATGATATTGAGGAAGTATTTGTCACATCCTAACCTTATTAGGGTGTGATGGGCACCCGACCCCACATCCGGAGCCGAGCGAACCCACAGACTCTTATTACGCACATAAATTTTTTTTTCGAATAAAGCTAAAATGCAAAATACAACTTTCAGAAATATTTTTCCTTTTCGTTGCTTGCAAATTACATAAAATTTGTAGCCAAACCGAACCAACACATATGACGTATCGGCTGATGGAGCCGCTTACAACTGACGACCAACACCCACGACGCTGTCTGCAAAGTCTCTAACACGAATCAAACATCACATATGTACTCTGACTCGGCAGCACTCCAGGAGCAATTGGAACTGCCAACCCAACTGGAGCATCTTCTATGATGGCTGCTAATCATCTGGGAGTACCTGCGCGGCATGAAACGCAGCCCCCGAAGAAAGGGGGTCAGTACGGAATATGTACTGAGTATGTAAGGCATGCAATACAGAGAAACAGAACCATAACTGAAACAGACAGAAATAACCGGTAAATACATTACTCAGAATACTAGACCCTCACCTTTCAGACACAATTCATACATACCTGTCTCATATGCCAGAAGGGGTACAGAAAGTAAGTGAGTCAACCAGAGTACCAAAATGCTTATTTGGCAATCACGGATCGCATGTCCGAAGAGGCGCAGAAAATACAGAGTGCACCGGTGATATCACACGTCAGACGGAGTACAGAGCGTACAGAATGTTCAGACGAGGTCATGTATCGAACGAAATACCGAACGTACAGAATACTCAGATGTCGTCAGATATCAGACGAGATACAGAACGTACAGAATGCCCAAATGATATCATGTAGCGGACGAAATATATACGAACGAATGCACACGGGGAATGCTCGTACGATGTCATATATCACATATGCGTCTAACGTGTCCCGCCCTCCCGTGAGGGACTCGGTGGATAGACTCATCAATGCATATCAAAATTATAGATCACGCATATGCGTATAACGTGTCCCGGCCCTCTGATAAGGGACTCGGTGAATATGATCATGTATAACAGAATCATATGTCATATATGCAAATAACGTGTCCCGGCCCTTTGTTAAGGGACTCGGTAATATGGAACCATGCATGTCAGAATCATGTACCAAGTATACATAACGTGTCCCGGCCCTCTACTGCGGGTCTCGGTGAATAATCATCATGTGCCATCCTGGCCGCCATCCCCGTACCATCATATCATAAATATATACAGATAACGTGTCCCGGCCCGCAAGTACGAGGGACTCGGTGAATAATGCAGAGAAGTGCGCACGAGATCATGTCCTGGCCCGGGACTCAGTGAATCATACCGTGGAGTACGCACGAGAACATAACATGCCCTGGCCCGGGACTCAGTGAAAGATACATTGAGTCAGGCACGAACAAAGTCGTGAGAAACCATATGCACACAAATCCAGACTCGATGGATACGTACAATTACCGACATTCGAAGGCTCAAAAACAAGTTTCGGGTTCTTCCGAGTTAGTATCGAAAAGTTATGAGCGTTTGGAATACAGAAACCTCTTCGGACTGTTTAAGCGATCCGAGATCGTACATGAAGAACATTAAGGCTTATAGAGCATACTCATATTAGAATACTCGGATCAGACGACTTATATCCGAATACACATAGCGAATACTTATATCGGACTCTCATACGGAGTACTCATATCGGAGTTATCATATCGAATGCTTACACCAAAATACTTAGATCGAATACCTATGTCGAACACATATATATCGAATATTTATTTTTGAATACTTATATCGAATACTTATATCGAATATTTACATCGGAATGCTTATATCAAAATATTTAAATCGGATCATCCGTACCGAAACATATCGAATAGTACCAGAATGCTCATATCCGAGTTACCGACACTTATATCAAATTCGGAACAATAGTCAAAGGTTTCCTTAATTATCTTACGGAAATAAGGCAAATAGAACAATACAATTAAATCTCGGGACTGTGGGCCCACCTCGGGTCAAGTCGGGTAACGAACATAAAAACGTGGTCATTATGTGCCATTGGATCATCCTCGAAGATTTCAAGGCATTCCGCTTTCATTTTCAAAAGTTACGGACGTTTGAACATTTCTTTACAATAAAGCGTAAGTTATTTAGTTCAATTCTACCGAATGAAAAAGGGATAAATATAAGCTCGGATTTCTAAGAGTAGAGTCATCCCGAGGCTCAAATCATAGCCTATCACATCTAGGACATGCCAAGAGAAAGAAAGGGTAAGCCTTACATACCTTTTCCGCGACCGACTACGCCTCTCCAAATTCAAATCCCGTTTCGCCCAAAATCTACAAATGGTCATGTTTACCAATTGTCAATAGTAAGACTTTTAGAATTCAAATCTTTAATTCACTATTTGTCTACAGAAATTTGGGCAGCATCTCCCCTATACATATAACATCCCCGAGACTTAACTCGGCTCCAAATATCAACAACCCAACCAACAACAATACCAATAACATCAGCGATCGAATTGAAACGCATTCTAACATATATATTGTCCTCTTTTCTATATAACATATCAACTTCCAATCTAACTTCGCATTTCCAAACCAATATCAATGTTTTCATATTCTTTTGCTAATCAAGATCATTCCAACACAATTCGGAAGTATTTCATGTCCTCTTACAAATTATTTGCTAAATATACAAAAATTCCACCAAAGCCATAATTCATCCGAAACCTCCATTCTTCGACATAAATATTCATAACACGTTTTCATCTCCCAAATTCATTAGCGACAACCATAATTTGCACCTTAGCAATTCATTTTCATAATTACATAAAACTAGAATAAAATCATATAATTTCCTACAACAACTTAACAATAGATTCTCACGCCAACTTAACCATTCTTCTTTCCTTTACATCACAATACCAACGGACGAATTTATATCGCTATTTTTCCCGTTCTAATCCGTTAAAACTTTAAATAAACTTGTTAGCAATGAAAAGGAGCCTTATCCATACCTTAAGAATTCAGCCACCACGTTATCACCCTCCTCCTTGGTTGATTTTTAACTCAAATTAAAGACAACGGGGAAACACTTTTCCCTTCATGAGCTTCGGGATCTTCGGGTGAATTTTGGTCAAAATTGATTTTTCATCTCCAAGGCTTTTTTTCTCTCTATCTCCAGAATTTTTTGGTTGTTCCAGGTCTGAAAATGAGGAGGGAAGTGCTAAAATATCACTTATATAACATGGGTCATGGGCCTAACCCGGTTGGGCCCGAGTTGGGCGTAGCCCACTGACCTTTCGGACTTAAGACGTTCATATCTCCTTGTCCAGACGTCACCTTGGATCCCACGACTATGGTTTGAAAGCTAATACAATTATCTACAACTTATATTTCTTGATATTTTTCTAAATTCCAAACTTATAATACAATTTTTGCCCTCGAAGTCGAATTCACCCGAAAACATTTTCTTAAAAATATTCGTTTGGAGGGCTTCTACTTTGATTTGGCCCATGGGTCCTTCGTGAGTTGTGTTTAACTTCACATATGTGATTCATATGACTTTGCAGATGTTCCAAAAAAATCTCGATGTGTGGGCCCCACCTCGGCTTACAAATAATCTTAGTAACGTTCAAAAATACGGGATACTGGTATCAATGTCAGTTTAAATTATGTAGCAACAACATGATTGTCAATTCAATTTTTTTTTTTTTTAGGAAGCACGTGTCACGCTCATGCTTTGAAAATGCGGGATATAACAGTATTGTAGGTAAGTATGTATGGTGTTGTGTTGTAGATAATGTTATGAATGATCTTGAGAAGGAGTTTTGGGGATTGAATGATGCCTAATATGAGTAAAGTTTCTTGATTATGGTATTGCTAATAATGTCATTGTTGTTGGGATTAGTTTTGGAATTTGGTAGGAGTAGATAAAACAGGGAAAATACGGCTCAATTTTCGCTAGCTCATGAATTATTCTAGTTTGGACTTAAGAGTATCTTTGAGACCTAACCATGCTATGAACCCTTTCAAATGTAGATTTCTCAAGCTTTGGAGGTGAACGTTAAGTAGTTAAGAAGACGTGAAGGTATATGAGGCTAACCCTTCCTTCCTAAGGCATGATTCCATTATTGTATACACATATGTAAATTCCATGATGTCTTCCATGACGCCTCCATTTCTAGAAGCGCTAAAGCTCATAAGTCTTGATACTCTTATGATATCGTTGATCTCATCCTAAGATAGTTGGCTCTCTAAAGAAGGATATATTGATGATGATGATGTTGACGCTACTTATGTACTCCTATGTGTATATGTATGTATATATGTATGGCCATTATGTAATACCGAGCTTGTATGGTGGGTATGATATTGTGGATATTATTATGGTTGTTTTGGGTAATTATTTTGTGAGCCTTGGTAGGGCCAGGTATGTATAACATCGAGTCTTATTTTTGTTAGTTCTTGAGTATGTGTGAATTCAAGAACCTGTCTCTATGGTCGGGTATGGTATACTATATATGAATGCGTATGTATGGAAGGTTTCCATTAGAAAAAGGATAAGTAAATATGATGAACGTCAAAGAAGTATAAATGACTTTCCTATCTCTGGCTTCTTATCTCATGTTACCCTTTTATGTTATATTGTGTTATTTCTTATGCCTTACATGTCTTCAAGATGACATTGTTCCTAGAACGTCCTTTTGTTTGTGGACTTAATATTCTCACGATACCATTGGACAAAGATGATAGTTGATCCTTAGGTTGCTTATGAGAGACTGTAGAGGAGCTCTATTTGATTCGTAGTACTCATGTATATCATATATATATATATATTATGTACATATATATATACACACACACATATATATATATATATTTCTAGAGGCTCGTCAAAGTATGTGTATAGTTAGATGTCTCTTAGCCTTGTCGGATCATATTTTGTATATCATTTTGATAGCCTCGCCGGTTTGTGTACATATATTTATTGGCATGGTTGTTGATGTCATTATGAAAGTGCCATAGCCTGATGGGAAGTGTATTATTGATGCATAGAGATTATGAGTAGGCTATGTGGCTCACTTATGGTTGTGAAATTCTGATGAGAGGTGCCCGGTGGGGTAGTTTCGGGTGCCCGTCATGGCCCTCCGTTTGGGTCGTGACAAAAGTGGTATAAAGGGTGTATAAGCCGTGTTCAGTAGAGTCTTGTTTATGGGTGTCTTGTGCGCCACACTTATAAACAGGAGGCTGCGGGCATCTTTAGGAATGAATGACCTTCTTTCCTGATATATCGTGTGATAGAGCCATAATATGAGGATTCCTCTTTCCTTTGTGGATGTATTTCGAGATGCTCGTAAAGAAAAAGCTACAAAGGAGAAGACTTGATGACCTAGGGCGGACGAGAGAGTATCCATTGGTTGTGGAAGAGGGTGAGTCTGAGAATGAGGTTCCATCTCGATCTCTTTTGTATATACATATGGAGCACGGGGCCTCGGCCCCGGCTTTATGATGATGTTTTCATCCACAAATGCTAGGGGCCAAGAGATGAAAGAGGCTATTCCTTGTCGCCTCATATTAGTATATTATTTTGTTAGCCTCGTCGGCTAGTATAAGTCATGGTGATAGGGCGGTTAGTTGCACGTGACTTATTGCTTAAATAAAATTCTTTTAGCCATGAGGACCCTCAAATTTGTGGATGGAATGTTAGACACTTTGGTTAATGTATGTTGCCGATGTCGAGTCGGTAGAATTGGCAAATGTGGATGTACGCTCATTGGTATACGGTTTGGATGTCTTCTAGGGGAGCCAACTTCCCCCGGTATGGCAAGAATTTGTTAATGCTTTCCTTCGACACTACTTGCCCTCAGAGGTTCGGTGGGCTAGAGCCGATAAGTTCTTGAATCTTAGGCAAGGAAGTACGAGTGCCTTAGAGTATAGTCTCCACTTCAATTCTTTGGCTAGGTGTTACATCTCAGAAATTTTGAGTTGTTGCGTTATGAATAGGTTAATGCGGATTTAAGGTAAGCATGAAGTTCTTATGAAGTTAAGGAGAGTATTTGATAGCTTTAGAGTGCATACTTCAAGATTTCGAAGTCACATGAATTGGTGGAACTAAGTTCGTTGAAGGAAGTGAAACATAAGTTGCGTTTGGGAAGGTTTTGCAATAACCGAACTAATGTTGATCTACTAATGTCTTGAGGCGGAGCTACAGAGCTCCTTAGATGGTTAATGAAGTGTTAAACAAGTGCCAAGAAGGTTCCGTAAGGATTGGAAATCGAACGAATCGACAAGAATAATTTTGGAAAAAGTTGAGTTATACGACCACTTATACGGTCCGTATAAGGGTCCGTATAATAGTTACAGTGAAGGGTCATTCTTGGTGATATTATACGGTCACTTATACGGACCGTATAAGTGTCCGTATAATCATGACTGGCAGCTTTAGTTTCTTTTTATAAATAGAAGACCCAAGTTCTTATTTCTCATTTCCCATCTTCTCCACAACTCTTGAGAGCTCTAGAACATTCCTCCCATTATATTAACACAAACCCCAGAGAAATAAAAGATTAATTACCAAGAACAAAGAGAATCAAGTGTGAAGATTCACTAGGGTTTGTAAGAAGCTCAAGATTCCTTTTGGTATTGAAGTTGGGGTTTCTTTCAAGTGAAGTATATTCATCCAAAGTTCATTCCTACATAATCAAAGGTGAGTTTTACATCTATTTCATGTTATCAAGAGTATTTGGTTGTAGAATAACTTGAATGAGGGAAGGAAGTAGAAAATGAAGCTCAAATAAATATTCTTGAGTAGTGAATTAATTTGAGTCATAATTCTTAGTATACCATGAGTATAATCTTGTCGTGAATGATGCCAATGATGTTGAGGAAGTATTATATGAGAATGAATATGGTGTCGTGTTGTAGCTATGGTTATGAATGACTTTGAAAAGGAGTTTTGAGGATTGAACAATGTTTAACTTGAGAAAGTCTATTGATTATGATATTATGGGTGTTGCTATTAATGCTTGGGAGTTGTTTATTATATGGAGAAAGCTGTCGAAACAAAGGAAATGTTGCCCGATATTCATTAGCTCTTAGTCGCTTTAGATTAGACTTAAGTATGTTTCCAATGGCCTAACCATGGTACGAATTCTCTTGAATGTAGAGTTGTGAGCTTGGAAGGAGAACGTTTAGTCGTTAAGAAGACGTAAAGGTATGTAAGGCTAGTCCTTTCTTTCAAAAGGCATGACTCCTATATTATGATTTTCTACGTGTTTCCATGACCTTCGTACATTCCAAAAGTAACGTTTAGTCGTTAAGAAGACGTAAAGGTATGTAAGGCTAGTCTTTTCTTTCAAAAGGCATGACTCCTATATTATGATTTTTTATACCGGTGTCCATGACCTTCTTACATTCCAAAAAGTTGAAAGTTCATGATCCTTTTCTTATGATGAGATAAGATATGTTCTATGATGACTTTCTATTCTAGAAATTCCAAAGCTTGTGAATGATGCTATTATGAGCTTGATGATCTTATTTTTATGATTTCATTGATGTTATTTCTTGTTGTAGTCTCACCTCATGATATTAGTTCCTTCAAGGTGAGACATAACGACGACGATTGTTTCATAATGTAATCGGAGGTTACCGACCTTACGTCACTCCGATAGAGTTATAGCTTTTACTTGGGCTCTCATGCATGCTTTATGTTATGTATATGTAAGATTACACCGGGCCTAGTTGGCCGGGCAAACACCACTATGGTGGGCGTAGTGGGCGGCTTATGATGATTACATCATGCCTATTTGGCCGGGCAGACACCACTAGTGGGCGGCATGAGATGGTTACCCCGGACGCGGGAGGCCCAGATGCGGGCTAATGATGATCACACCGTGCCTATATGATCGGGCAGTTTATATATGTATATATATGATATGATGTTTTAATATAAAGTTAGCATGCATGATTCTGCCTTAAGAGGCAAACAGTTACAGGTTATCTCTTCATCTTATGTTTTCTTTATTTCTTTATTATGTTATTATACATGCCTTACATACTCAGTACATTGTTCGTACTGACGTCCTTTCTTTTATGGACGCTGCCTTCATGCCCGCAGGTAGACAGGGAGACGGTCCGGACACTTATGAGCTTTATCAACAGATATACAGGAGCACTACACTACTCCAGAATTGCTGCTTATTGGTATATTCTTTTGTGTACATATTTGGGGCATGGCGGGGTCCTGTCCCCTCTTTATGATTTCAAGATATCCCAATTAGAGGCTCGTAGATACTTATGTGGGTAGTAAATGTTATGTGAGATATATATTTTTACATCATTTTGTAGCCTCGTGGGCTTATGTGTATATATATATGTTTTTCGAAGTAAACGAAGATCGTTTCGTAATAAGCTTTGTGTTGAGAATGGTGTATGTTCAGGTTGAGTTGATGATAAGTTTGTACCGAGATACTTGGGAGAAGTTTGGTTCTCGGTACGCTAGCTCCGGTACCCATCATGGCCCCTAGTTGGGCCGTGGAAAAAGTGGTATCGGAGCGGTTCGGTCCTAGGTTGTGTGTACGAGCCATGTCCCAGAAGTCTTGTTTTTGGGTGTGAAGCACATACACTTATAAACAAGAGAGGTCGCAAGGCATATAGGAATAATGAACGTTCTTCTTCTTCATAGATCGTGCGATAGAGCTAACTATAAGACTTCTCCGTTTCTTAATGGTGTGGAATGATTTCAGCGATGCCTATGAAGAGGAAAGCAATAGCTGCCCAGAAGGGCAAGACGACGAAGGTGGGGACCGGGGGATCCAGATCCGTGGCAGATATACAAGAGGGGTGAGTCCCATAACGAGGCTCCATCTCGTAGCTCTCACCCTCTCGCTATCTTAGAAGCGAGCATGGGTCTCCACTCCGGCTCCAATGCTCAAGTTCCCTCCTCCGGGTGCCTCCGGGCCACCGGATGACGAGGTTTATTCAATTGCTGACCCGGCCTAGTTGCCACCCGGTGCTCGGCGGTTGAGTGCGGATCCAGTGATAAAGCGACTAGTGCCAGAGCCCATGATTTTATAAGCTTGAATCCTTCAAAATTTTTTGGGTCAAAAGCCGGATGAAGACCGCCATAGATGACTTATAGATGAGATGTTCGAGAATGTTGAGGATAATACATGCTTCGATGCGAGTCGGTCAAGGAGTTGTCTTCCTATGGCCGCGGGACGTGGCCGTTCTTTAGGGTGATAATTGGATATCTTCGAGAGGGAAAATACGCCTCCTCCGATGACGGGGAGTTCGTGGATGCCTTTATCCGCCACTATTTGTAACCCCGAGGTCCGCCGGGCTTAAGTCGACAAATTTTTGAATATAAAGCAAGGAAATATGAGTGTCTGGGAGTATAATCTCCACTTCAATTCATTGGCTAGGTATGCTCCAGCCATGGTAGCCAATATGGGAGACCGGGTGCATCGGTTTGTGAGTGGCTTAAGGCCACATTTGATCAAAGATTGCTTGACAGCTTCACTTCAGGAGGGATGGACATCTCTCGTATTCAAACCCATGCCCATAATTTGGAAGAGCAACAGCAGCCGCACAGGGGTGAGCGTGATATTGATAGGAGGCATAGTAAGAGAGCCAGATCCATGGGTGCTAACAACAAGTATAGAGGGGGTCAGAGGCAACAATATTCCCAGTATTCAGGCCAATCCGCGGCTAGTGCACCTCCTCGATTTGTGGCTAGGAGATTTGACCGCTCTATTTATTCTAGACCGGATCAGAGCTCGAGAGTTTTGGGTTCCCAGTTTCGAGGCGATTTTAGTCAAAGGAGACCATCTGTACCATGATGCAGTCAATGCGGCAGATTACATGCGGGTTAGCGTCACCGAGGATCAAATGCTTGTTATGCCTGTGGTCAGACTCGGCATATGATGAGTGATTGTCCATACATGAGTGGTAGAGGTGGAACCCAGCCCACAGGACCAGAGTCATTTCTAGATCTTCGCCGTACACGTGCGCCCCGCGTCGGATCGTCATCAAGTCGTGGGTAGGGCGAGAGGGGGAGCATCCGGTTCGAGGGCGGCCTCGCCCCGTATTTATGTATTGGTCGGGCGACAATCTTTGAGTCCTCCCCGACGTTGTTACGTGTATATTATCTGTATTCTCCCATGATGTCTATGCATTAATTGACTCGGGTTCTACTTTATCGTATATCACTCCTTATATTGCTAGTCATAACAGGGTGAAACCTGAGCCAATCAAACCTTTTGAGGTGTCTACTCCTGTTGGCGACTCGGTAATAGCTAAATAAGTATAAAAAACTGTGCGATTGTGGTGTGTGATCGTATCCGTACCTGATTTGATCGAGCTAAAAATGCTGGGTTTTGATGTTATTATGGGCATGGATTGGCTAGCTTCCTGTTATGCTAATGTGGATTGTAGAACAAAAATGGTTTGATTCCAATTTTCGGGAGAACAAGTGCTTGAATGGAAAGGTAACACAGCATCTCCAAGAGGTAGGTTTATTTCGTATCTCAAGGCGAGAAAGATGATTGCTAAGGGCAACATTTATCATTTAGTTCGAGTTCATGACACCGAAGCAAAACTGCCGATTCTTCAATCCGTCCCGGTAGTAAATGAGTTTCTAGATGAGCTTCCAGGTCTTCCACCAAAACGGGAGATTGACTTTACTATTGATGTGCTGCCAGACACCGAACCCATATCCATTCCTCCCTACAAAATGGCTCTACTGAAATTGAAAGAAGTTAAAGGCACAACTAAAAGATTTGCTCTAGAAGGGATTTATTAGGCCCATTTCATCACCATGGGGAGCGCCTGTCTTGTTTGTAAGAAAGAAAGATGGTTCTTTGCGAATGTGCATTGACTATAGGCAGTTGAATAAGGTGACAATAAAGAATAAGTATCCGCTTCCGAGAATCGGTGAATTTGTTTGATCAACTACAGGGTGCTAAGTGATTTTCAAAGATAGATCTGAGATCAGGATATCACCAAGTGAGGGTTAGAGAAGAAGACATTCCGAAGACGGCTTTCAGAACCAGATATGGTCATTACGAATTTCGGGTTATGTCGTTTGGCTTGACTAACGCCCCGGCAGTGTTCATGAATTTGATGAATAATGTGTTTAGGCCTTTCCTAGATCTATTTGTAATTGTGTTCATCGATGACATTCTGGTATATTCTCGGTAGGCAGCACGGTGCATCATTTACGTACGCTCCGGGAATTCTTCGGGCTCGTGAATTATAAGCAAGTTTTCGAAATGTGAGTTAAATTTGAATCTGAAATGTTTCACGGGCCATATTATCTCGGTGACAAGATTCGAGTGACATACTCGAAGATTGAGGCCGTGAAGACTGGGCCAAGGCTCTATAACGCTCTGAGAGGTCTGTAGCTTTCTAGGATTAGCAGGCTATTATAGAAGAGTTATGGAAGGATTTTCTTCCATTTCTGCACCATTGACGAAACTAGCTTAGAAATCAGCAAAATTTCGGTGAGCCGATGTTTGTGAGCGCAACTTCCGGGAATTGAAAGATAGGTTGACTTCGGCCCCCGATCCACCGACACTTCCGTAAAAGATCGAGAGGTTAGTGTGGATTTCTTTGTGATGCCTCCGTGTTCGGTTGAGATGTGTGTTGATACAAAGACGGTGAAGGTTATTGCTTATGCCTGTGCAACAGGTTGGAAACATAAGAAAAACTATCCGGTCCATGATCTTGAATTAGTTGAGGTTATTTATGCACTAATGATATGGAGACATTATTTTTATATTGTTCATGTTGATATTTATACAGATCACAAGAGTCTCCAATATATTTTCAAGCAGAAGGAGTTGAATCTTGATGTGCCGTGAAATTATGGCACATTCGATACTTTTCGGCTATAAGTTTTACTTGTTTTTGAGCAAGTCTTGGTCTTTTTGATATGTTTGTGACATGTTGCGTATATTTCAATTCAGCCCGTGAGCAAGTTTCGTGGAAACGGAGGAAAAGATGTTCAGAGAAAGAAATTAACAACCTGAAGTTACACGGAGGGAAAATAGGGCCGTAAAAATTCACGGTCCCTAAATGCCATCGTGTCTTTAAGAGGGGTCTTGACCGAAGTGGAATCCCAAAAATAGGACCCTTAATTTTAGCGAAAACCCCCGTAGTTGGGTTCCCAGGGGCTTAAAGAAGAGGACTTTGGGAGATGGGGCCGTATAATATTCGTCCAAAAGGGTAATCCCCGGGGGGAGTTTCCAAAAACTTTTACGATTTTACGGACCGTAAAAAGCTTTGATTGGGCCCCAGGGGCAACTTTGTCATTTAAATTTTTACCCTTTGACTCTATAAATG
>NC_081343.1:3329293-3353767 GCF_029784015.1 Lycium ferocissimum | reverse complement strand
ATGAATTCAAGAAAGCATATTCAAATCATATTACGTTCCAAATCGACCCACACACGGCCTAGTCTTGACATGCGTAATTTCCATGAAATCCATTTCATTTCTACATGCCAAACATACACGAATCATCTATAATACATACTCCAAACATGTTGAATAAATTAGTTTTTCAACTTCCACACCATGCTATATACACGGCCATACAACACAACATCATAATCTCATGAAATTTATTTCTTTCTACACGCACTGACATGCATAAACACCTATAAACATGCGAAAAGATTGAGCCTTACCTTTTCTTTTCACTTCCCCTTTTCTCGGCTAGAAGTAGCTCTAGCGACAACGGATGATTTTCTCGCTCCAACAACTACTCCGTCGACGAGGACCTTCGATCGGTAGAGGAAACAAGGAGAAAATATTTTTTCAAGACCAACTCAGAAATTTGGTTTGGCCACTTGTCCAGATGCCTTTCTCCTCTCTTCTTTCTTTTTCTCTTCTTGAATTTTCTTGAATTCCAAGGTGATGACCTACACATATATATATATATACATAAGTGGCACATGACCATGCACATGCCTCTTTGTCTTCTAAATTTTCTAGAATTTTTCTTCTTTTTTTCTTCAAATTAAAAGATGACTAATTTAGTTGGGCTTGGTCATCTTTGGTCCATAATCCAAATTGGGCTTAGTCATGCTTGCCCATTCATACATATATTTAGCCCACAAATATATAATATACACTTGTGCCATTTCATGAAATTATTTCCCCCACTTTTAGTGTTATATCCCGCCTTTTCGCATAATCGGAAAATTCGAAATAATTGTGATTTGTGAGAAAAGAGGCTATGTTTGAATTTTTTCTTAGTATGTGTATGTTGGTTATGGAAGTATGGATGCTAGAATATTGGAGAAGGCCTAAGGGCAAAATTGGAATTTCGAAAATTAGTTTCGGGAATTACAAAATAAAATTTTAACAATTGGACTCAAAAAAAAAAATAAGAAAAATTTAGGCCCAAAGAGGAAGGTGGCCGGCCATTGGAGGGCCAAATCTACCACCAAGTTGATGAATATTTTCCATGTGCCTATCATGTGACATATTAGGGGATAAATATATATGCTCTCTAGAAATTTCAAGAAAAATCAAAAGAAATCAAGAGAGAGAATAGAGAGGAGAGTGCACGGCTAAGAGAGAAAGAGAGAAAGAAAAGAAGAGAAAAATTCTTGGAGCCAAATCCTTGGTTCAAAAATTCATTTCTTGTGGGATTATTACTAAGTGCAAGGTTCTACTGCAACTTAGTATAATTATTTTGTGCAAGAGGACAATTCTAGTGGCAAGTGAAGAATTTCAAGGAAAGGTAAGAATTTTATGCTTTTGTTATGTTATGGGAGGTGTATGTATGATGTAGTAAGTGGAAAATGAATGAAAAGCATGAAAATTTTGTGTGTTGGGGTTGTATGCATGTTGGCGTGGTATGCATGTATATTGTGTGACTATGATGACTTGAATTTATGTTGGAATCTTGTTGTAGTTATGGTGAAATTTGTACTAGAAATGAAAGTTGAATGAATTAGTGGAAGTTGAGAATTTTTGTGTTGTGGCCGTGTGGTATTATGGTTGGAGAAGGAATGAACGTATTTTATTTAGTATGGTAATTATGTGATGTAGTTTTGTGTTGTGAATGGAAGAATATGAGCCAAAACTTGCATGAAAAGTTGTTGTAAATTGACGAAGGAAAGTTATGCGAATTTGTTATGGTTTTATGGAATTATGAGAGTGGAGTAGTAAGGTGTAATTTGTTGTCTTAGTTTGTAAAATCGAAAGAAGAAAATGTATCGTGAATAATTATGTTGGAATTTGGAGGTTTTGAATGGATTATGAGTTTGGTGGAAAATTTGTATATTGTGTATATTTTGTGAATATTTCGTAAAATGATATGGAATGTTCCAGAAATGACTTTGTTGGGTTGATGAATATGAAAATGTCAATGTTGGATTGAAAGTGTGAAGTTATTTGAAGTTATTGTGTTATGTTGGAAAAATGGCTAATTGCGCCTATTATGCATTTTGTAATACTTGTTGTTGTTGTTGGATTGTTGGGTTGTTGTTGTTGATATATTAAGGCGAGTAAGTCTCGGGGGCGTTATGTTTATAGAAGTCTTGAAATTTCGGTAGCCAAATAAAACCCACGATTGAAATGATTAACTTGCGTGAATAGTAATTGGTAAAATGACCATTTGCGGTTTTTGGATGAAACGGGAATTGAGATTTGGCGAGCGCAAAATCGCAATCCGGGTATGTAAAGCCTTGCCCTTTTATTCCTTGGCATGTTACGAGTCGACGGAACGACGGCGAGCCTCGATGACATAGCTTCTCGCAATTCGAGATGGAAATTGGTGCAAAATCCGTCGATGATTTGAACCCATTTCTTCTAAGTTGACCTATAAGTATGCAACTTCCATAAATGGAGTCGAAACACTCTAAAATGATTATGGACGACTCCCTAAGGTTTATTATCTATAATTTACGTACCTTATTATGGTTGGGTCCGGTGGGCCCACAATACACGATACTCCGGTATGGTTCAAATCGATCGTTTAATACGAGTTTTCATAAGTAACTCTTAATTATGTTATGTCAGCTAACTAATAAGTATTATGGCTGTCTTTACGAACGAATATTATTCGCAGGCCTGCGGAACGATTCGGATACTACGTTACGTACGATGCGCATACCGATTTGACTTACCTTACCGAACTACTTCGGTTTGATTACGTACGTATGTCGGTCCGTATGCATATGGTTTCTCGTTTTCTGTTCGTGGATGCCAATGCTTCGCTTCCTTTGCGCCGGGCCGGAGGTTACATGGTCGTGCACTTCGGCTGCATTGTTCACGCGTCCCTCGGATTGTGCGGGCGGGATGTCTGTGTACGATATGATGCGGTTATGATCGATTATGTGATATTATGGGGATGGCGGCCGGAGATGGCATTTGATACGATGCAATAAGCCATAGCGTCCGTCTTACGAGCGGGGTTACGTACCGCGTCCGCTTATTAAAGGGCGGGATACGTACGTATGTGATTGAGATTTGATATACGGTATGTACGTACACATATGATTATGACTGCTGCGTAACGTACGTACAATTACGTACGTACGATTCGGACTGCGATTACATCGACATATATTTGAGATTTGGTTTTGTACGAAAGTACGTACGTCACATACCTACCTACGTGCGTGTGCCTCGTCGGCAGAAATTCCTAAATCGACATAATAAAGATTTTGTACGTACGTTACGTAAGTGCGACTCCGCTACGGAACGATTACGTGCCCCTATTTACGTATTTCCGTCGTTACGATTTTACGTATACGATTAAGTTATTATGTTTATGTATGTTATGTTTCCTTTACATACTCGGTACATCTTCGTGCGGCCCCTTGCTTCTCGGGGGGTGTTACATGCACGGTACGGACGCACCGTGTGATACGCCACCGGTCTGGGACGTCGATCTCTTGTTTGGAGAAGCTCCTTTTGATCCCGGAGCTAACACTTTTGGTATATATTTTCTGTTGTATCTATGTTTTGTATATATATATGATCATTTGGGTACGACGGGGTCTGTCCGTCTTCGGTTACCTTTCTTGTATGTTGAGGCACATGTAGACGTGTTTGTGGGATATGGGTTGTCCTTTGTTCGGTAAGTATGTGCGAGTTTGCGACTTTATACGATATAATAGCCTTAACGGCTTCACATACGGGTTTTCGGTATGTATTTATGTATATGTATGTTCGAGCGATGCACCTTATATCTGTATGGTTTTAAATATGTTAAGCGCATTAGCTATTTGGTATATCGGATCTGTTAGGTAGGTACGTATGGGTGTCCAAGTAGGACACCAGTCACGGCCCACGGGGTTGGGTCGTGACATTTAGCCTCCAAATCTTTCTTATTCCAAATTTATCCTTAACGCTCCATTCCAATACAAAGGATAAATAAACAACTTACGCATTCTAAGAAAAATTTTAACCTTGTCCTTAGCTTCCCGACATTAACTCGGAATATTCAAATGCACGAAACGCGAGGTGTAACATCCTTCCCCCTTTTAGAACATTCGTCCTCGAATGTTCAATTAATCATCACGAGTCTCTCAAATACCTCGGGGAGCTCCCTTTTATATTGTTGTTGTCCTTCATACTTATCTCTTGGGCTATCCAATACCATTCGACTAAAATCCCGACTTGTTCTTTGATCTTCCGATTTTACTAACTTGTTTCCATGAAGGGGGTTTCGTTTATACTCCAAACGTCTATATCAAACATATTACCGTATCAACTGTCCCTATCTCATCTTTACATTCCTCTCACCTGCTTCCCCCCCTTTTTGGGTGTACCAGTACCACTATCCGTTTATACTCGAGTCTCGTATCTTCATTCCCCGTCTCAATCTATAGTAGAATAATAATAGCTTGCTTTGCAACACTTGTACCATTTACTCTTCTTTGCCACTCGAACTTGGTAACTTACTCGATTAATGCCTTTTGTCACAGTAACTTCGGTTGCTGGGATTTACATGTCCACCAATACAATCATATTCGGAGTATCCTACACCTTCATATATACATATATATGATTACTATTAACTAGCCCACCAAATACGTCAGCATTTGTTCAAGCCTATCCTATTTCTAGGGGTGTGATGTACTTCTGTCTCTTCACCGAGCAAAGTACGCCTTGTCTGCCGCGTCTCTTATGGTCTCTAACCGTTCCATACGCTCTAGTTTCCTTAGGCTAACCCAACTTCTCCTTTTGTCTCATATGTCGACTATGTAAAATTTCTTATGACTTCCCGGGGTCGCCGCCCGTCCTCACGCGAGCACGCTTAACCCAAAAACTTCACTGGAATTCGGTGCCTTAATGTCGATATTTTCACGTCCGCTTTTTCACATGGCCTTTACTACTCGATGCGAAGTCGAAAAAGCTTTACAATTTCCGAGATATTCTCGTAATACGTCCTTTCTTCTACGATGACCGTTTTGCCCTTTTTAATTCACGATGTTCACCTTCCGCACGTGTATGACTATTTCTGTGCGAGGCGCCCGGCTCCGTGTAACGAGAACAAATATATTCACCCGGTCTCACCTCTTTTGCCTTCCGTATCATTTTCTCGCCTTTTGCGCGATGCGGGCGCCTACGGGAATTTCACGATTAGTATAAGGGATCTTATCTCCTATGACTTGGCTCGTGCACGATCACATGACGGAAAAGAAGGTCAACCATTCCTAGATGCCCGTAGCCTCTGTCTATAGATGTGGCCGGCTTCGCGCCCATAAACGGGACTCTACCGGACACGACTTGGCGAGCCGACCCTTGGACCGACACTGTACGATACCACTTTGTCACACCCGATCTCACTAGGGTGTGATGGGCACCGACGTAACGGAGCGGCCGAACCCCACGACTCTTTCTACGTAAATTTTTTTTTTTGAAATCTACGTCAAATGTACATCACGAAGCTGCGGAAATATTCTTTTGTTGCTTTGGAGTCAATTAAAATATGTAACTATCGAACTTGTATCGTAGTACAAAGCGACTCCCAGAAACCCACGACTGCGTACGCAAAAAGTCTCTGTTGTACTCGAGAAATCACGGCACGTGTGTACTGCGACTCGGCTACACTCCGGAGCCAAATGGAGCTTGCCAACTTCGCTGGAACATCTTCTATGTTAGCTTCATTCCGTGCGGGTGTACACGCGACATGAACGCGGCCCCGAAGAAGAGGGGTCGGTACGAGCAATGTGCGAGTATGTAAGACATGAATAATAATACGAACGGGAACATAAGTATAAACAACAATATCATGGGATTATGAAATTGTAATGAGATCGATGGATAACTTTTGTACACATGGACGGTGCACATAGAAATATAAAGCATTCCATAGGTTGACGAAACTTTGTACATGTGCGTGCCGCGAGGGCGGATACCATGCATGCCTAGCTTCTCTTTTTTTTGAACACGGTATTTCTTAGTCTTGTACACAGAAAACAGTTACTTTTCGGAAAACGGTACTTTTTGCTTACGATTCTGGAACGCCAAGATTCATCGGCTCTCCACCCCTCTTCCCCAACGGTGTCCCAAATATATCATATTATATATATATCAAATATCGAATATTAAATATCAAGTAACAGACGCCGCGTACGGCTCCCGTATCCGCGTCGGGCATCGCGTCGGGATGATAAACGCGCCCCGAATCAGGTGGACACAGTTGCCCTCCCCATTCCCCCACATATACAGTGTATACACATACATTTATTAAGATCAGGTATTATATACATTATCATATAAACAGCATGCATGCGAGCCCAAGGAAGGTCATGTGTCTATCGGAGTGACGTAAGGTCGGTGACCTCCGATTACATTATGGATTTCGGGATCGCTTTGTCTCGCCTTGAAGGGACGAGTATTTTAAGGCGAGACTACCAATGAAAAGCAACATCATGGACAACGTAGAATAGGGTCACAAAACGGTATTTCGTGTACTTTGGAATCTTAGGAAAGCGATCATCGCTCATAAGTAGAGCCCGACAACTCAAGAAGTAGCTTAACGTTCCATATCGTCACATTTTTTCATCTCGGCGTCATCATTATCATCATGGAACCATAGTCGTCGTTTTAGTCATTAAGACTTTCAATATTGTAAAACTTGGGTTTTGAAGAAAAATAAACATTTTGGAAAACATTTGTAAACTTTTGGGAAGGAAAATCATGCCTTGGAATCGAGGGATTGGTTAAAACAACTATTATTCAGTAGTCGGAGTGATGTCCAAAGGTTTTCTCAAATTATAGTACGGAAATAAACCAAGTGGAGCCCTATGAGGGAATTAGGGAGTAGTGGGCCCGCCTCGGTCGAATGAGGCGGCGTACACAACTTACGTGTAATACGTTCCTGATATTACTTAGGGAAATCTTAGGGTAATCAAGTCTTATTCTTGCAAGTTCTAGGGGTTTAGATCTTGCTTTCACTATTCATGAGCTTTGGGTTCAATTCTCGAGTGAATAGTAGAAATTTCAATCACGGATTTCTAGAGTTAGGAAAGTCCCGAGAGGCGCGAAATCAAGCCTATACGTCTAAGACATGCCAAAGAAAGTAAGGTCTTACATACCTCTTTCCGCTCATACGCTTACTCCGGAAATCCAGGTTGCAAATCCATCAAAATCTACAAATTGGTCATGTTTACCAAACCTTAGTTAGGGGCATTTATGAGTTGATTCTTTAAAATAACACTTTGTGCGAAATTTTGACGACATTTCCCTTTGTAAATACACCGTCCCGAGAATATGGCTCGGCCACAATATCAACAACAATACCAACCATCTTACATACAACATTCCATTTATACACAAGTAAACTTCATACGATCAATTTAACACTAATGCTCATATATTCGATCACTAATCCGAAACCCTTCAAACCATATTCAAGAATACTCTAAGCAATCCATATAATATTTCCAACAATCTAAGGAATGCTCCACTCCACCCGAAACCTCCACAATTGCAATAAGGCAATAACAATGAATTTCTTTCTTCCCAATTCACATACTACATCAACAATTCCATACATTTACAACATTATTTCCATGAATTCAAGAAAGCATATTCAAATCATATTACGTTCCAAATCAGCCCACACACGGCCTAGTCTTCAACATGCATAATTTCCATGAAATCCATTCATTTCTACATGCCAAACATACACAAATCATCTATAATACATACTCCAAACATGTTGAATAAATTAGTTTTTCACTTCCACACCATGCTATATACACGGCCATACAACACAACATCATAATCTCATGAAATTTATTTCTTTCTACACACCACAACATGCATAAACACCTATAAAACATGCAAGAAAGATTGAGCCTTACCCTTTCTTTTCACTTCCCTTTTCTCGGCTAGAAGTAGCTCTAGCAACAACGGATGATTTTCTCGCTCCAACAACTACTCCACGTCGACGAGGACCTTCCAATCAGTAGAGAAACAAGGAGAAAATATTTTTTCAAGACCAACTCGAGGGGAAATTTGGTTTCGGCCCGCCCTTGTCAGATGCACTCTCCCTCTCTTTCTTTCTTTTTCTCTTCTTGAATTTTCTTGAATTCCAAGGTGATGACCTACACATATATATATATATATATATATACATAAGTGGCACATGACCATGCACATGCCTCTTTGTCTTCTAAATTTTTCTAGAATTTTCTTCTTTTTTTTTTCTTCAAATTAAAAGATGACTAATTTAGTTGGGCTTGGTCATCTTTGGTCCATAATCAAATTGGGCTTAGTCATGCTTGCCCATTCATACATATATTTAGCCCACAAATATATAATATACACTTGTGCCATTTCATGAAATTATTTCCCCCACTTTTAGCCTCCAAATCTTTCTTATTCCAAATTTATCCTTAACGCTCCATTCCAATACAAAGGATAAATAAACAACTTACGCATTCTAAGAAAAATTTTAACCTTGTCCTTAGCTTCCCGACATTAACTCGGAATATTCAAATGCACAAAACGCGAGGTGTAACACATACTCGATACGGTATTCATACGAACGTCCTTTTCTTTGGATGCTGTGTTCATGCCTACAGGTAGACAGGGAGGTGGCCCAGATCCATAGGAGCTATCAGCAGATTTACAGGAGCACTCCATTACTCCGGAGGTGCTACTTTGAGATATTGTTTTGTGTACATATTTGGGCACGACGGGGTCCTGTCCCGTCCACATGTCTAGTACTCTAGTAGAGGCTCGTAGATACTTATGTGTGGGTAGTATGGTCTCATGAATCCATCATTGTATATTTGTATATCATTTTTGTAGCCATGAGAGCTTATATATATATATATATATATATATATATATATAGGCATATGTTTCCCTTGAGATCATGTATGTTAAGGTTGGGTATGATGACTAGCAGGATGAGTGGTGCTCGGTAGTTAGCTCACGGTGCCGTGGCCCCACTAGTCGAGTCATGACACAAAATATAACTCCTACACATTTATATGTGAAGGAAATCAAATATTGATATGAATTTTGTTTATTCTAACAAATATTGTCAAGGTATTGTTGTCTATACAAATGCGAGGATATTTATATGATCTGCATGAAGTTCTACGATCTCGAGACAATTACTCATTTGCATGTGGGTGGCTTCCATATTATGCTATTCTATAAGGAAGGAACTGCGGTCTCTCCTTGAAGATAAAGATTCCAACAATATTGAAAGCTAAGGTGTGGAGACAGAACAAACAAACACATTTCACCAAAATTCTTTTTCACACATGATCTTCAACAGAATGGTGAAATTGTTGCTCAACAAATTCGGTCAAAGTGATAATTTGGCGGATTTATTTACTAAGGGGTTGCCAACATTAATATTCAAGAAATTGATCCGCATGATTGAAATATGCCCTCACTGAGATACAAAATGATGCTCTTATCAGGGGGAGTAAAATACGCGCTGCACTCTTTTTTCCTTAACCAAGGTTTTGTCCCACTGGATTTTTCTCGTAAGGTTTTTAATGAGGCAGCAAGCAATGCGTATTAGGAATAACTTGTATATTTCTTCACTAGAATTTTATCTTTTACATGGACATCCAAGGGGGAGTGTTATGAATAAATTAAGTGGATGACCATGTGGGCCACCACTACTACTGTAGCAAGCTTGCCTTAGCAAGGTTTACTCTTTGTAGCAAGCTTGCCTTTGCAAGTTTAAGGCTTTATATATAGCCATGTATAATTGATGGAAATATACAATTGAGAATAGAAAGAAAAGCAGTACTATTAAACTTGCTTCTTATGCTCTCTCTCTCTCTCTCTCTCTCTCTCTCCATTTTGCTACTTTATTTTATTACACCGTTTTTATTTTATAACATGTATGAATTTTTCCTCCAGAAACTCAGTTACTTTTTTATGTTTGGTTGCACCAAAATATTTTCCACAATAGGGGACTATGACCTTTCGACTTAGGAAGTCATTTTCCTTAATTGAATTACGAGGGTTAGATTTGCCCCTATACTCTAGCAAATAAGTTATATTTTCCCTTTATTGTACTTGTTTGATATATTTCTCTTTGCCATCTAATTTTAGGGGATTTACCCTTAATCCGTTAAATCTCCATGTCACATTTTATTTTCCTACGTGGCGCCCCAATTTAAATTATTTTAACCCAACCCACCCATGAAACCCGAGATCAAAAGAAATATAGCCTCTCCGACACCACCAGCAACAGCTTTGCCGTCGGCAACTGTAGCTCAAGCTCCTCCTCTGACCACTCCAACCCCTTTGGCAATAACTACCGCTTACCGTCGACTCCTTCACAAGCTCTTCTAGCAAGAACTCTACATGATTTTGGACTTCATAATATTCTAGGGAGACTGTAAGTTGCCTTGAAGCACACATAAACAACTGTTGTTGTTGGGTCGGAATCCTTAGTTTTAAGGCCTAACTTTCCCTGTCACCCTTCTAGAAGGTGGCAGGGGAGTTGAGTGCTCTTTAGCTTAGTTTGTAGGTGATACTAATATTTTACGAGTTTATTTGTCAAAAATAAATGATTACTCAGCTTCAAGATATGAACAACTTCAGAAATTTCCACAAATTTTGAATTTTTTAATACCCAATTCCTTCGTTGCTTCACATTTTGGGATTGAATGAATTAAAAAATAAAAATGTCTTCTTCATTTGAAATTGTAATTTTTGGTTCAAAATTGGTGCAAACAAGCTACAATTGATTCCAAATATAGGTTCAACTCAGCTTCTTCATTCTTTAACAATGGTAGATGCTTAGAAATCTAGCCTAATAATTACCGAACAAGTAGATTCTGTTATGAATAAATTAAGTGGATGACCATGTGGGCCACCACTACTACTGTAGCAAGCTTGCCTTTGCAAGTTTACTACTGTAGCAAGCTTGCCTTTGCAAGTTTAAGGCTTTATATATAGCCATGTATAATTGATGGAAATATACACACCAAAAAATAGAAAGAATGACTATACTACACTTTCTCCTTTCCCTCTTTCTCTCTCTCTACTTTTATTGCTCCTTTATTTTGTTACATCGCTTTTATTTTATAACACGTTATCAGCACGAGACTCCACCATTTTGAGCACTTACTTTGATTTAATTTCAAGTTTAGGAAGCAATTTAAAGAGAAGGTAAGAATGAATCTCGTTGATCAATTTTTAATTGTTTAGTATAATTACAAAGCTACGGAGAAAGAAAGAGATGGCAAGTATACATCTTTCTGTTACGAAGAAAGTACAAGATATCAGTAAAGGAGCTTTTTCACAAAGCCATATAAGGGCTCTTGGTGTGAAGAGCAATAATCTTTTTCCTATAGCAGGTATATGTTTTTATAGATTAATATTAAGAAACATGTAAGTATTGAATTTGGTTTGTTTGAAATTCAGTTTTGTAATATTAGAGGCAGTTTGACCAAATAATTGCTACAAGCTAACACAAAGTATTATTGTTAAACTCATTCATTGTCCGAAAGCATGTTCACACTTCTTTATGAGGATTGTAGCTTTATACATTCAAGATGGCTTTCTCTGCACTCTTCATCGTTTTACTATGTATACATATAGAGTGTATTTTTTCATAAAAGATACAATGAAACTCCCATTGGGTTTGCAGAAGAAAATATATGACCACTGTACGTGGTAGTATTTTCTAAGCCTGGTTATTACTAAATTTAATTATGCTTGTAACCACCAGAAGTGGTAATATTTTCATAAGTCTGTTGTGCCTACAATTGAAGATATGTATATGAGAAATATTATTTATATCATGTCACAAAATTGCTCCCGAAGAGCAATATGAAAAATTCGAGAGATATTATGACATGATTTTATGATCCACTTTGAACAGTAATACAGGTTACAAGAAATGTTTGACCACAAGAATTGGTATATTTCATGTCTTGGTAAAACTTAATTTGGTTATGCGTAAAAGCATAAAGTCATACTTTATTTAAAAGACTCGAGAGTGAGTCTCAGTGCACTTTGGCCTATTATGCTATTGGTTTACGGTAAGACAATGGAGTCAAGTCCCATTGCACCAAGAGAGTAAGACATCGAGTTTGAGTCCCGGTGCACTATAATGATAATATAAAAAGCTGGGTTCAAGTCCCATCGTATTATGGCTTAAAATGCCTTTATATGAATAAGACATTGGGTTTAAGTCCCAGTGCGCGATATTGATGATATGATGATGACTGAGCAAATTAATATGCTCTTGATAAAATTGTGAAGCTCGTCCCACTGACTTTGCTCCATTCCCTGAAGTGAATGTGATAGCAGTATATGATAAGTCTGAAAGATGACAAAATATTTGTTGTGGCTATATGAATGAACGTGGGTGTGATAAAGGACAAAATAATAATAGTCATCATTATGATAATTATAAAAGGGAAGAACATTATGGGTTCTCAAAATGGTCCTTCAAAAGGTGAGATAATTTTTATCATCAATGTGATATGAAAGGTCATTGATCATGCAGTTGTTATGCGACCTAATTTAATAGATTTTATAAATCCTCCATCAAAATAAAGGAATACAAAGTAGAGACGTACTTGACCTTTCAAAATGATGTTGAGGTGGATCATATAAATATAATAAATTTCAAGGCATGACAAGGAACTTATAATGAACATTTATGAAGCACATACAAAGGATTATAGTTCATTCCTTAAAAAAAATATAACTTGTGATAAGCACCGTGATTCTTTGGCCCATTCTTTAAAGTGAATGTGGCAAGATGTGTGTGTGTGTATATATATATATATATATATATATATATATATATATATATATGCATAAATACATGCTTATGTATGGTTATACTATACCACAACTCACCTCATGGGGAGGTTTGAGAGAAATCGATATTGTGATACAAGTGGTCATTGATCACCTTGCCGATGATGAATATTTAAGGGAAACGGTTAAAGCAAGAAACGGTTCTTGCTAAAATTAGTTCTGATCATGAGCCAAATGATATAATTTCTCTTTTAAAGGGATGTTCATCATAGGATGATGTTATGAAATGTGTGGTAGTACACAATTAATTGGCAACTCCAGAAGAGCTAATTTGTTAGTACATTGGAGGAATTAAATTGATTATCAAGAAAGCATTATACTGTAGTAAGTCTCAAAGAAACTTATTGAGTTTCAAAAGTATTCGCCAAAGAGGGCATTCATAATGAGACTATAAATGAAAGATTTAATATCTTCACATTACTACAGTCATAGCGGGTAAGAAATATAAATGTGAAATACCCTGCTTCCGTCTGTTTGTACAACACATAATATGAGTATGATGACGGAATCACATACAATAGTAAACTAGAAGTTTGTTGAAATAAACATCGGTTGGCATGACCGGTTGACCATCCGGTTTAAATATAATGCAAAAATAATTGAGAATTCACGTGGTTCTATATAGAAGAAATAAAAGATTCTTCAAGAAATTCTCTTGTGCTGCTTATGATCATAAATCTATTATTAGACCAGCTAAGGTTGGGATCAGGATCCCCATAGATTTGGAACGTATAAAAGGTGATATATATATATACATGAGCTCAGTCACCTGCCATGTAGATCATTTACTATTATATGATTTTAATAAATGCATCTATGATTTGGTCACATGTGCGTTTGGTATTTACTCTCCATTTGATTTTTGCAAGGTAGTTTGCTCAAATTGATAAATTAAGAGCATGGTTCCAAGCATTACAATTATGTTAATAATCTTTGGTTTATATCCATAGTTGGTTTAGTAGAAATTGTATGACTCCAATGATAGGCCGAACCATTGAGTATGAGAATAAAACTCCCAATTTGGTATGGGATATGCTATTTAGCATGTGCGGCGCTTGTATGCATCAAGCCAAACAAGTAATAATAAATCCCCCATCACGATTGGTTCAGGGTCATGAACTAAATAATATCCATCTAGAAACATTTGAATGTGCGGTAATAAATTCAATTGCACCACCACAACGCACAAAGATGGATCCCCAAAAGAAGGTTGGGGATATATGTTAGTCTTACTAGCATTAGGGGGAGAAATGATAAGTAGTTGGAAAATATATTATGTGGAATAAATTATCATTATCATAATCCTCATTCAAAAGGATAATTTAAGTCAAATGTCAGACGCATTTAACTGACCCAAAAGAATTTTATATGCCAGCTACAAATGCTCCATTTAGAATTAAAGTCCCTAAAGGACAGAGTCTACGGCACGAGTGAAGCGTGGTAGACCGATCGGTTCCAAAGAAACAAATCCTTGAAAGGAGAGGAGCAAATTATTATGATGGTCATAATAAGGAGGCAAGTGCTCTAGAAGACGCTCAAGACATAACACTTCATCAAACCTTGAATAAGGTTCAGGTCCCTAAAATTTATGAATATAAAGAGATCTCGATAAATTATGTCTATGGAACCGATCCAAAAGATCTTCGACGACATATATGATATAGCGCTCAATATTATGATGATATTCTTGAAGTTTAAATCTGTCATGATATAGGTGAAGAAATGATTGACCAAAATCAAAGGTGCAATCTAGTATCAGTGACTTCACATAAAAATAAAAATGTGAAGCTTGTGGACTTGTAGTCCAAACACCTGAAAGCGGAAAGTCAGTGGGGTACATTATATATACTGCGGAAATGAGATGAAGAAAATAAAGTCGTTAGATATAAATCACGACTTATGGCATTAAGGTTTTCTTTTCGCAAAGGCCTGGCATTGATTATATGGAGACATATTCTCCTGTGGTGGATGCAATCACTTTCAGAAATCTTATTAGTCTGACGATACATGAAAACTCGATATGCATATAACGAATTGTTGTCACTATTAATATACCTAGCTAAACAACAAAATCTTTATGAAAATTTCTAAAGGATTCAAAGTGCATGAAGCATAAAATGGCTCTCAGGAAACTAGTTCGATAAAGTTTCGTAAGTCCTTATAAGGATTGAAAAATAAATCAGCACGCATGTGGTATAATTGCCTTGTGTTTCTATAAAGAGGTGTGGATCTAAAGTTGTTATGATTATTGTGTATGACTGGGATATTATTGGAATTCTTAAGGGTTTCCAAAAGCAGCATATTTTCTACTGAAGGATTTAAGATGAATGACTTTGAAAAGACAACTTCTTTTTGGACTACAAATCAATCATTTGACAAATAGAATATTTGTCTATCAGTCAAGTTACACATAGAAAAGGTGATTCCATTGAATATCCCCAATGGTTGTGAACTCACTTGTATAAAGAAAGATTCATGTAGACCTCATGAAAATGATGGAATATTCTTTAGTGCAATAGGTGCACTTATATGTCTTGTTAATACTATGATTTGAATAACACATTCTATTAATGTACAGGCAAAATATAACACCTAGACAAATATATGTGAAGGAAATCAAATATTGATATGAATGTTGTTTATACTAACAAATATTGTCAAGGTCTTGTTGTCTATACAAATGCAGGATATTTTCTGCATGAAGTTGTACGATCTCATACAATTACTCATTTGCATGTGGGTGGCTTTCATATTATGCTATTCTATAAGGCAATTAATAATTGTTACTTGGGCAAGTCCCTCAAAGATACTAGTGGCTCTAATGCAAGCCGAGAATGCACATGGTTTATATCAATAACTCAACTCATTTAGGAAGGAACTGTGGTCTCTCCTTGAAGATAAAGATTCCAACAATATTGAAAGCTAAGGCTGATGGAGACAGAACAAACACATTTCACCAAAATTCTTTTTCACACATGATCTTTGAGAATGGTGAAATTGTTGCTCAACAAATTCGATCAAAGTGATAATTTGGCGGATTTATTTACTAAGGGGTTGCCAACATTAATATTCAGAAATTGATCCGCATAATTGAAATATGCCCTCATCGAGATACAAAATGATGCTCTTATCAAGGGGAGTAAAATACGCGCTGCACTCTTTTTTCCTTAACCAAGGTTTTTGTCTCATTTGGGTTTTTCTGGTAAGGTTTTTAATGAGCGACAAGCAATGCGTATTAGGAATAACTTATATATTTGTCTTCACTAGAATTTTATCTTTTACATGGACATCCAAGGGGGAATGTTATGAATAAATTAAGTGGATGACCATGTGGGCCACCACTACTACTGTAGCAAGCTTGCCTTTGCAATATTACTACTGTAGCAAGCTTGCCTTTGCAAGTTTAAGGCTTCATATATAGCCATGTATAATTGATGGAAATATACACACCAAAAAATAGAAAGAATGACTATACTACACTTGCTCCTTTCCCTCTTTCTCTCTCTCTCTGCTTTTATTGCTCCTTTATTTTATTACAATGCTTTTATTTTATAACAGATTCATAATATTCATGTAGACCAATAAATCAATACCAACTATTTAAGCTAAAGCCTCACATATGTCATCTCATAATTTCGTCAAAGGAGGGGCATTTTAACTATAAAGGGCTATTGGGGTCTAATAGGAGGAAGTATGAACAATTTTAACCTGAAATTATTGTTAAAAGCAATTGAAATCCAACAGGTGGAAGGAAGACAAATTTAAGTCATTTCGAACATGTTAGGGGGCATATTTGACCCTTCTAGAAAAATAAATATCACACCTAATATAAGAATATATAGTCACATCTCTCTATAACAGCATTGTTGGGTCCAAAAATTTTTCGGTACATGTAGAGAATTGTTGTTATACACTTTATAAAAGCATTGATATTTAAATAATATTTATTGTTATATAGGCAAAAAAGATGCATAAAATCTACTTTTGGTTTTTAATTGCCAAATTCTAAGCTTAATCACATTTTGTATAACGAAGAAAAATCGTTTAATAATGAATATATATATATATATATATATATATATATATATATATATATATATATATATATAATATTTTCTGTTGTAATGGTGTATTAAATGATCAAATATTTGGTCAAAATCTCTACACTTATTATTGGTAATCATTGATATTCTATTTTTATAAAGATGGTTAATTATTATATTACCAAAAAAGAAGATAGCTATTATATTGGGGTTAATTTTACTAAAAAAAGCGTCTTGTTATAAAGTTGGTCGGCTTATTATAGGTGAAATCTTTGTTATAGAAAAGTAAAATATAACATAAGAATTCGGTTCCGAAAAAATTGTACATTATAGAGAGGTATTGTTATATGCGGATGTCGTTATAGAGAGGTCTGACTGTATATATATAAAAAAATTAAAAATAAAAAGATTCAAAATAACAAGGACAAAATATTATTCAACTTTGGGGAAAGTGCTTAAATTTTAAAATCAAATTGAAGGGGAAAATTTACTTTCACCAAATTTTATCGTCATCAATCATCACAGACAAAAAAAAAAAAATTATTTTCAAGAGATTAAATTACGGTACTTACTTTTGAACTTCACTGCACAAATTACTCAATGTCGAACTGAAAAAAAAAAAAAAAAAAAAAAAAAAAAAAAAACAAATCTTGTACGTGACTGCTGATGAGACTAAGGCGTTATGGATTCCATCAAAATTTTGTCCCTCTTGAAATCATCCCTTAGTATTTCAACATCACTGAAACAAGCCAAACTGTTGCACCAAAAGATTGTCACTCTAGGCTTACAAAGCAACATTATTTTATCCAAGAATCTAATTAACCTATACATCTCTTGCCATGATTTCCATTCCACTAAGCTAGTCTTTCAAAATCTTGAGAACCCTCTTGATATCACTTTATGGAATGGTCTAATGGCTGCTTATACTAAGAACCATATGTTCAATGAAGCTCTTCAACTCTTTGACAAGTTGTTACAATTCCCATATCTTAAACCTGATAGTTACACTTTCCCTACTGTTCTTAAGGCTTGTAGTGGTTTTGGAAATGTCCAATGTGGTCAAATGATACATGCTCATTTGATTAAAACTGGGTTTTTATCAGATGTTGTTGTGACAAGTTCAGTGATTGGGATGTATGCGAAATGCGACTTTTTCAGGTCAGCTATACATCTGTTTGATGAAATGCCTGAAAGAGATGTTGCGTGTTGGAATACTGTGATTTCATGCTACTATCAAAGTGGGCAATTTGAAAAAGCTCTTGAATTTTTTGAGAAGATGAAGGATTTGAGATATATGCCTAATTCGGTTACCTATACAGCTGCAATCTCATCATGTTCGAGGCTTTTGGATGCGAAAAGAGGGGAGAGCATTCATCAGGAATTAGTGAATAATAAGTTTCTGTTGGATGGTTTTGTAAGTTCTGCTCTTGTGGACATGTATGGGAAATGTGGCTTCTTAGAGAAGGCCAAACGGATTTTTGAACAAATCCCTGGTAAGAGTTTGGTTTCTTGGAATTCCATGATATCTGGGTATAGTTTGAGAGGTGATAGCAAATCATGCATTGAGCTTTTACGAAGGATGAATGAAGAAAACATGAAACCCTCTTCCGTGACTTTAAGCAGCTTATTAATGGCGTGCTCTAAATCTGCTCAATTGCAGCATGGGAAGTTTCTTCATGCATATATAATTCGAAATAATATAGGATCTGATGTCTTTCTTAACGCTTCACTTGTTGACTTATATTTCAAGTGTGGCAGAGTGGAGAGTGCCCAAAATGTCTTTAGTAAGATCACAAAGAAGAATGTGGAAGCCTGGAATGTAATGATCTCTGGATATGTGTCAGCTGGCTACTACTTGGAGGCTCTTGACGTTTATAATGACATGAAGTTGGCAGGGATAAAGCCTGATGCAATCACTTTGACTAGTGCCTTGGTATCTTGTTCACAGTTGGCAGCTTTAGAACAGGGCAAGGAGATCCACAAGTGTATTGTTGATAATAGGTTGGAATCCAGTGAAATTGTTATGGGATCGCTGCTTGATATGTATGCTAAATGTGGTGCGGTAAGTGAAGCTTTTGAAGTCTTTGATGAGTTGCCTGAGAGAGATCTGGTATCATGGACTACAATGATCTCCGCATATGGATCTCATGGCCAAGCTTTTGAAGCGTTAAAACTCTTTAATGAAATGCTGTATTCTAATGTACAACTGGACAGAGTTGCATTCCTTGCAGTAATTTCTGCATGTGCTCATGCTGGATTAGTGGATGAAGGTTACCGTTATTTTAATTTAATGGTCAGCAACTGTGGCATCCAACCATCAGCTGAAGAGTACTCATGTCTAATTGACCTTCTTGGACGTGCGGGAAGATTGCGTGAAGCCTATGCAATTCTGCAGAGCAACGCGCACATCGGGGAGGATGTTGAGTTATTAACTGCATTAGCTTCTGCATGCCATTTGCATGGGGAACTAGATATTGGTGAAGAAATCGGAAAAATGCTTACTCAAAAAGACGAAGATGATCCGTCTACTTACATTGTTTTGGCAAAAATATATGCTTCGCAGAACAAATGGAATGAGGTACGCAAGTTGAGACTGAAGATGAAGGAGCTGGGATTGAGGAAGAAACCTGGATGTAGTTGGATTGAAGTAGACAAGCGGACTCAAACTTTCTTGGCAGATGATAAATCATTCCCGCTAGTAGACAATGTTTATCAATGTCTATCGTTAATAAATAGTGACATGGAAAACTATGAATGCTTTAGCATTAATAGCAACGGAGATGAATTCTACTCACAGCCAACTACTTGACCAAATCAATCTCCCTGCTCATAGAAATAACTTTGTTTTTCCAAACAAATGACACACTGATCGGAAAGACATTGTTTGGTCTCTTATGGATGTTCGCCTCATAGTGGATAAGAGCAAGATCCTTCAAATTCAAATTGACAGTTCTGAAATATTTAAGGTAAGACTTGCATTTTTTCAGCTTTATTTATACATAGCAGTAAGAATAATAAGTGTTAATATTATTACCATCCCTTAATTGCATTAATTGGACTCATGAGAGACATCACTTCCACACGAGTTTGACAAGTTTTGTCTACCCTTCCTACTTCGTCTTTTAGCTTTGTGGACAAAAAGATGTAATTAACACAATTTGATGTAGCTCTTGAAGTTTCTGCATGTCTCGAGAAATTTTGATAATCGAAAAGGATAAGAAATGTGCCTAAGCTAGGGTTGTATTTTATATATCTTCAACAGAAATGTTGAGTTGCTAAGAAGTGACAACTAGTTGTCTTAATCAGTTGACAATTTCAGCATTGTGTGCTATATGTTTGACATTCTTATTAGGTAGGAAGCCTTGTTCACAAGGCTCAACTCTAAGAGGTAAGACTGGAATGATGCTATTAACAGCTGGATATGTGTCAGTGCTTCTACTTGGAGGCTCTTGATGACTATATACTGGCATGAAGGTGGCAGGGGTAAAAACTGATGCAAGAGTCTTGGCATCTCGTTTACAGTTGGCAAACTGCGCAAGAAGATCCTCAAGTGTATATGGACATTATGTTGGAATGAAATAAAATTGATCAATGGGGGCCTAACTACCAGATTCCAAGCCAAGAAAGGTTAAGGCAAGGAGATCCTATGTCTCCTTGCCTCTTTGTCTTGGCTATGGAATATTTAAACAGATCATTGAAGCAACTTATGCATGTGTCTGCCTTCAAGTATCATCCACAATGTGCCAAGATCAAATTGGTGCAGATCTGCTTTTGATGACCTTCTCATGTGTTGTAGAGCTGACAAATCTATTAAGCTGATGTTGAATAGATTTGAACACTTCTCTGAGGTATCAAGCTTGAAAGCAAATATGGTAAGAGTTCCTTGTATATATCAGGTGTATCAAATGAATCTAGGGATCAACTACTGGCTGAGATGCATTTTGCCCCGGGAGAAATGCCTTTTAAATATCTAGGAGTACCCCCTGTATTCTAGAAAGCTCAATGTCAGTCAGTGCTTACCCTAGTGGATAGAATTATTACTAGAATAAAATGCCGGACATCAAAATTCCTATCTTAAGGTGGCAGACTCAGTTGATCAAAAGTGTATTGTTTGAAATCAAGACATATTGGACCCAAGTCTTCTTATTGCCTATGAAGATACTCTCTAGGATAAGTGGATAACCAGTGTTTGTAGAAATTTCATGTGGACCGGAAGCAATGAGTGTTCAAGGGAGCCCTGGTAGCCTGGGATACTCTATGTCAGCCCAAATCTACTGGTGGACAATCTGCTGAACTTCTTCCTGTGAAACAAAGCAGCAATTTGTAAACTTAATATGGACTGTCGCTTAGGAGAAGGAGACATTATGGGTGAAATGGATACATAATTTCTACATAGAAGGAAGGGACTTAGCTACTGTTAGCTCTCGTAAACAAGCTAGCTGGTTGGTGAGCAAGATTCTTGATGCTAGAAGGTGGTTAAATGACAATGAAGATATATCCATAGTACTGGATAGATTTACTATCCAAGGTAAATTCAGTATTAAGAGGGCTTAGAATTCACTACTTCCACAATATCCAAAGCCCCATGGAAGAAATTGATCCTGACTGGCCTACTGCCTAGACATCACTTTGTGTTGCGGCTAGCGCTGCATAACATGCTCCCAACAGTTGAAAGACTCCGCAGATAGAGCATTCAGGTGGCCACAGAGTCTGTCCTCTGTCAATCAAATGCTGTGGAATCTCATTCACATCTGTTCTTCAATTGCTCTTATTTGGATGACACTACTTACTTGGATGGGCATAAATAGACAGGTTGATGACTGGGAAATAGAGGTGCAATGGTTATCTTTTATAATACATAGCGCAAGAGTTAAGATCATGATTCTGGATTCATCTTTGCTGCAGTGATATACCATGTCTGGATTTGAAAGAAACAGTCGAAGGTTTAATCAAGCGGCAAGGGAGAGGCGGAGAGCACAAATAGAGTCAAAGAGGTCATATTGCAGCTGCATAGTATGGGACAGAGACACCTCAAGTGGAAGAGCATACTAGAAATGCTTAATAGTTTTCCCTGTTAAAAGAGTCCAACTTTTTGTTTGTACAATGATTAAGGCCCTTCCTAGAAGGTGCTGAGTTCATTAGTCTTATTAGGATAGTAGTCCTGTTGATTGCAGCTCTTGTTATTTCTGTAGGAACTAACCCTAGTGTCCAATGATTTAGTCGTGTATATTGCTTTACTTGGTTAAATAAATTTTTCAGTTTAACCCAAAAATAAAATAAGGGGGCATTACTTGATATATATATATATGCCAATATATACCAACTGTGGTGTTGTATGCGAAGCAATCTCATTACAAGTGTTTTTTTTTTTTTTCTTTCTTTTTTTTTTTTCCCGGTGAAACTTCAATCTTTAAGTGTGGGCAGGTGAACAAAATGTGAGAGTAAGGAGAACTAGCAAAACGTCTCCGCAGCCGAAGGAATTGCAGTTTAACCATCCGTGATATCGGAGATGTCAACAGGAGTTCTCATTCAGCCTTTTCTTATTTTTGCTGACAAGCCTGCCTGCGCAAGCTTTTAGTGCATATGGGTCAAGATGGATTACAAATCATGGTATATGGATCTCATAGTCAAGCTTTTAGTGCTTTAAAGCTCTTTAATGAAATGCTGCTCTCTAATGTAATTTATGCATGGCATTCATGCAGGATTATTGGATGAAGGTTGTTAATATTTTAATTCAATGGTCTGTGGCTATGGAATCCATCCAGCAGCGGAAGACTATTTATGTTTTGTCCACCTTCTTGGACCTGCTGGAAGATCATGTGAACCTACGCAATTCAATAAAGCAATGCATACATCAGTGAGGATGGTAATTTGTTAATTACATTGTTTTCCCAGTGTCATTTGCACAAAAAACTAGAGCTTGGATAAAATATTGCTAAATTTGCTTACTCAAAAAGGGTGTGGATGATCCAAGGCACAACTGGCAAATTTGTGAGAGGCAATATGATACATTCATGACTTTCAACATGAAGCACAAATTTATGGATTGAAGGAGAACAAGCAAGCAGAAGACTAGGAACAACAGACAGAAGCTTGATTTTTTGTATAGAATGGTGACCATTTTTTGCTGGACCCTTGGTAATGCCTTCATCTTCAATGTATTACATGTCCAAGGTAAAAAGAGTAGCCAGTTCTTTTTCTTTAGTTGATGGCCCCTAATTTTCTGTTTGAAATCACTCAATAGTGACTATTTGGTATATGAATGACTCAAGAAGTCACTTTCACATAACCATCATTACTCTTACCCGTGACTTTTCACTTAGGCTCTAAAAAAATAAAAAAATAAATAAATAAAATGCAACTAGAAAAGTAGTGATGATGAAACAAGAAAAAAAAAAGAAAAAAAAAAAAATGATAGTCTTCATACAAGATAAATTTACATGTATAACATGGATCTAGAAAAAAATCCAAAATACGCCTACAATAATTATAATTGAAAATTTGTTAATAACATTCAAAACAAACAAAAAACACTACAAATCCTAGTTAGGGCCTGGCCATCGTTGTGGAGCCTCATCTGGTACTCCATTAGGCGGCTTCCTCAACCTACGAAGTTCTTCCATCATCCTAGCCCTAGTTGCAAATAATTCTCTCATTAATTGATCCACAATTTGTCGGAGTTACTTTGATTTCATCGATTAAAATTGCCATATCCCAAATTGGATCTGTCATCACTTCACTAGTAAAAAACAGTAAGAAAATAAAAAGGTAGAAGATACACAAAAATTGTAACCCTAGTTTTAGAAGGATAAAGAAATGGAAGAAAGAAATTTTCTTTGAGTGGGAATGAAAGTGTGAGTTTAGGACATAACTGTTACGGTCTGCTTTTATACTCACTCATAAAAGCTTCTCATAACTTGGCTATTGTCATGAAAAAACAAAGTCGCCACCTAATTAATTGTTTGAAAATTAGGAAACCGTTTTTAAGGTATTTATGAAAACCTTTTCTAATATCAAAGAAGCAGATGAGGTATGATCCTGAAAGTGTTAGGCACCTCAAAAGTTTTTTTAATCCGTACTATGCGGTTGACCTACGGATTTAACATTTTATGGCTAAAGTGTATAACTTGTTTGAAAATTGAGTTAATGGTTTATTTTAATTTTGAAAATCATTTTTAGCACTTTAATTACGTCATTAACGCAACAAGTGATTCAACTCATAATTCGGCTAATTGTGAAGGAATTAATCTCTTCAAATGTATACGGCTTATTGAGATTTTGAATTATATACATAATCCAACTTTAATGAATTCACTTGTTTGTAACTCAAAAGATACGAGAGATTTTTAAAGCTATTTTAACAAGTTCTGAATTTTGAAATAAGTTTGGTCCTTATATATCTGAAATAGGTTTGAAAATGTTTTTGATTTGAAATTCATTCAAACATTCTTGGAAAATTGTTCTGTGCTGGATTTCTAAAAGAACGTTCTGGACCATTTAAACTTGGCAAATGCAACTTTTAGACAATTCATTTTCT
>NC_081343.1:3317074-3329193 GCF_029784015.1 Lycium ferocissimum | reverse complement strand
TATATATAGATGGCACAATGTTACAAGGCAAGTCGATGTCAACTACTGTGTTAAGCTTGGGAAGTACCAACACAATGATATTTGGAAAAAGAAAGAAAGTGAGTAAATGAACGGCAAGGGGATCGAATGTCGGAGTAAAAGTGCCGCCTAATCGAGGTCAAAATGTGGACATAGGGTAATAGTATAAGTACACCCCCGCGGGGGGGGGGGGGGGAAGCGGATGCGAGAGATACAAGTGTGAGATAAGGACAATCAACACTACTATATATATTCGATACGGATGCTCGGGCTGCAAGTAAGATTCCTTGCTGAGACGAGTTAGTAAGATCTAAAGCCAGCAATAAAGGGGTAGAAGTTAGGATGGTAGTTGAGACAATGCTGAGAATTAATTGTGGAGATCTTAAATGATATAACGTTAGAAAGTGGATGCTTAAGGAAGGAGAGAATATGATAAGAGAATGATAACGGGTAACTTGTAGAGACATTGTGAAAGACAACACTGCTATGCTGGATTAGGGATTAAGATGTGGGCAATAGAGTTGTTCGCTAATGATACCGCGACCTATGAGTAGTAACGGAGAAAAACGAAAAAACCTCCTATAGTAGGAAGTGAGAACATTAAAGGAGTGAATAAAGGAAGGGAAAGGAGTATGGCGGGATCAAGCCACAAGCAAATATTAGGACGGAAGGAATATGTGGAGCAGAGTGAACCAGGAGAAAGAAAGATCGTGACTGAGATGGGATATACTTTATACAAGTCGCATAAGAGCAGTTATGTTACCTATGAACATCTATATGCTAGGGATGAGACCAAGCGAATGCTTAATGGGAAAAGTTTGGATTCGAGAGATAATAGTACGGTTATAATACTGCGGGTACATTCAGGAAAGATATAAAGATGGTTTAAGCTAAATTACCGACGTAGAGTTAGTACTGAGGACAAACAGGACATGGCCATGGTTGAACTAAAGATCTGTCCCGATACCGGTGGTAAGATAAGAGAAGGGCAGACAAGGTAAAACATAAGGACTAGTGAAGCGACGCTAAGGTAATTCTTGGGCTAACTAGAGCACCTTCGCATATTCTTGTAAAGATTGCCACATCATATGTGACAGGAAAGTTGAGAGCAAGATCTGAGCAAAGGGACAATAGAAGAGTTTGAAGTAAAGATAAAGAGATGACACGAGATAATGTGCACGGAATGCTACAAGTCGAGCAAAGGGGGATTGTAAGATGATTTAGGCAGATGGTCGAAACTAGGCGGTGCTAAGAGATGGTGAATTTATATGCCAATTCTTTCGAATTATGTCGGTCGATGATAGTTTAAACAGGAGCGTATGTGTTGCGGCTCGGAGCGAAGACGAAATCATATGCAGATAATCGACGTCGACACTTAGGGTCCCAGATTGGCGAATGAGTATGCTTGAAGGTATCACCCATAGAAGGTGTAATGAGATTCAACAAGAAGGAGAAGTTTAACCCAAGATATATTGGACCTTATTACATTGTTCGTAAGGTAAGAAGATTACGTACTAAGGACGTGACTTTTGTTAAGGTATTGTAGCGGAGCGATAACAGGGAGAAGATGACTTGGGAAGCTGAAGAGAAGATGAAGAAGAAGTATGGTTGGGAGATGAGACTACGTATTATGGAAATAAAGAAAACCCCCCTGAGATTTTTATAAGACCTTATGAGACTAGTTGAACATTCGAGGACGAATGTTCTAAAGGGGGGAAGGATGTTATATCCCGTATTTCGTACATTGGGATAATCCGAGTTAACTATGATAAGTTAAGGACAAGTGTGACACCCCAATTCTTTTAAAACTAGCTTTTGAATTTTTGATTGACCATTATTTGATAATAAGGGTATGTTTTACTTCACACTTCCCGAATATGAACCTCGACGATGTTTGAAACTTGTTTGAAGTGTTATGGTGTAGTTATTTAAACTACTCCTATTATGATTATCTTATTAAATTTATTAAATGGATTAAATATTTATAAAAGTGGGCAACCTTTTTAATTTACTCTAGTTTATTTTATTATTTTTCCTTCAATCTTCTCATGGAAGATACAATTATTTTACTAATTTTTTTTCCTTCTCATCAAGTAAGATAAATACCCCTTTGTCTCTTATTTCCCCCACCTCTATAATTTTCAGTTCCTTTCTAGAAAAAGAAGACCAAAAACTTCCCTCCTCTCTAACATTCATCCACCAAATCAATCCTCAAGAATTTCCTTGGTGAGCCCCAAACAACTCCACGCGATTAAGGTAAGTCACAAACCCGTTTTTGAATTGGACTGCTGTTAGTATTTTTAGCATAACTCTTTGTGTAGACCTCCGTTTTGGGTGATTCAGGATGTTTTAGAAAGCTAATTCATATACCTAGAACTTTAATTCAGGGTCTAAAACCCAGTTTTGCCTGTATCCACCCGAAAAGGGGCGAAGAAGTGCAGGGGAGGTGCTGTCCAGTTTTCTGTTTTGGACTTCCTACATGCACGTTGTTAGTATTTTGAGCATATATTTTTGTACAAAATTGATATGGGGTGATTCGAAATTCCCTGAGACCCTAAGACATATATGTACAACTTTAATTAAGGCCACAAAGTCTATTCTTGCCATTTACCCCTTCGAAGGCGAGCGACAAGACAAGACGAGAGAACTGTCCTAATTCTGTTTTGACGCTTAGGCCGATTTTCACCGATTTCATGTTTAGTTTTGATGTGCCGAGACTCTTGAACTTAAGTAGATATTTGGTTGTATATTTAAGGTATATATACTCTTGTACAAGCTAAGGGGAATTGTTTGACGAAGTGGACTGCGGTTGGTCTATGGCGTAGACGATGTGAGCTCTTCGGGTTGTGGTAGAACTTGTCGTATGGTAAAACGCTAAGGTTTGTGTATAAACTCGAACTTAAAATACCTTTGTTTTCTGGAATTTTTGAAGTACCTTGGTGGGTTGTTTCCTTACTTTTCATCTTATGTCACGGTATGATTATTGTTTTCAAGCATTGCAAAACTTCCGCTAAATCGCCCACTTGTACGAATTGCTTGATCATTTTGCACCCTTGTTGGGACTTTGTCCTTCTTGTTATGGTGACTTTGTCATCGATATTGGCATGCCCCTCAATTCGGATCTCGGCCATCTTGACTTTGATTTACATTTTCGTCTTGACGATGGATTTTCATCCATTCTCAAGTACGAGTGGAAGGCCACTTTCAACATGGCTCTTGATTCTCTTGACTATCGGGTGACGACCCTTCTTGATATGGGCTTCGGTCCTTCTTGATTTGGGGCTACGGCCCATCTTGATTTTGATTGTGCTTGGTGGGATGGCATGACGTACACGTTGGGCGAAATTGGTTATTTGACAACCACTCTTGAATTCAATTATAAGCTTTCGATACTTAAGCCTACGAATAGTAGCATCGATATTTTGAAACTCTTCAAGGTTGGTATGTGATACTTTGATACACTTGTTTGCTTGGTTTATTGTTATCTTATTGAGCTACCTACGACGAATAAGGGAATTGGAGAATCTAATGGCCCCAAGCCCAAAGTACATACACCACTAAGCTTTATGCTTAGCGATAGTTGTTTTCTATCGTAGGTAAGGTGCAAGATGAGATGTGAAGATGGCCGATTGGAGTAGATTTTTGGGAGCCCTTGTGAAGATCACATTTGCATTTGCATCTGGTTCTTGTAAAATTTTGGGACTTGTACATGATACACGTGTGACACTTATGTATGAAATTTTGAAGGCTTGTGGAAAACAAGACCATATGCTTGCAACATGAACTTGGTGACTTGTTTTGCCATTTTAGGGTGTGCTTTTAACTTAAGTCATGCCATGTCTGGTCTATATTTTGTCTTGAAATTATGTACAAAGAAAGACAATAGTTTTGCGATAATCACTAGTTTGAGTTTTATGTATCTTATGAGCCTCAATGGTCTTGGATTTGGAAGCGAAATTTCAAAACGAAGTTTCTTAAATAAGTTGAATATTTGAGAAGGGAATTACCACTTTAAAATGATACCCGATGTTACATTTTATCTAAGAAATTTTTGAAGGGCGTAATGAAAAAAAAGAAGAATGCCGCACTTTTTCCCCTTTTTCGCGTGGGCTTTTTTTTTTCCATTGTTAAACCTATTCGTGAATATCCTTTGGCATAAGCTTCTTCTAAAGGTCGTAAGTGTAAAATTAGTTTTGATTCGAAGGTGGCACCCTCCCAAAGGGGATGCTACAACAAGACTATTCCGGGGTACGAGGCAGAGACTTTTAACCACGATTTTGTTTTAAGGCATAAGTTGCTTATGACTTTATTGGTATGGAATATTAAGGAAAACTTGGGGTTAAAAGTGAAATTATGGAAACTTAATATTCATAAAAAAAAAAATCCATATGGCCGTGTGGCACATGTGGGCCATGGGCCACATGTGTTAATTATATATGATCCTAAAAGATGACAAATTAAATCATCTTCATCATTTTCACCTAAAAAAATTCAAGAAGCATGGAGAAAGAGGGAGAGAGACCATTCGGCCATGGCTTGGCCGAATATGGTGCCTCAAGAATTGATCATGAAAAATTATTTTCTTCTAGCTTTTCTACTAATTGGAAGGTCCTCTACAACGTGGAGTAGTTGTTGGAGCAAGCAAAACATCCGTTCTTGTAATTTACAATTCTAGCCAAGGGAGGAGTGAAGTGGAAAAAGTAAGGTTAATCTTCCTTTACATGTGTTATGGATGATTTGTACATGTTGTAGTGTGTTGAAATGGGTGAAATTCATGAAGTTATGATTGTTGATGTTGTGGCCGAATATGGGGTCGTTTTGGTGTAGAAGGAATGAACTAATTTTATGTAGTATTTTGGTTGTTGTTTGTTGTGGATTCTATGATAAAAATGAAGATTTAATGATCCAAATGAAAGTTGAAATCGTGTGGGCTGTTTTGGAACCTAATGTGATCTTAATATAGTTTCTTGAAATTATGAAGATAATGTTGTTAACGTGTAGATTATTGGTATAGTTGATGAATTTGGAAGATGGAATGTGTTGTTGTTGTTCCTATTGGAAATGGGAGGTTTCGGGTGAAGTAGTGTATTGTTTGGGTTGTTTCGAATATTGTACGGATTGTTTGAAATGTTCTTGAATCTTGATTGAATGATCTCGGATTAGTACTTGAACTTGTGAGCGTTGATGTAAGCTTGAAAGTATGTAGTTGAATTGAATATAATGGAATGTTGTCGAATTATGTAGAAAAGAGTTGCTAGCGTTATAATGCGTTTTGAATTACTTATTGATGTTGATGGAATGGTTGTTGGTATTGTTGTCGATAATATTGGCCGAGTTGAATTCTCGGGGTTGTTGAATTTACAGGGGAAATCTTGCCTAAATTTACGTAGATAAAGTGCTAGCTTGGAAATTGGATTCTAAGTGCTCATGACTAATGTTTGGCGTCTAACGACGTTATTGTAGATCTTGAGAAGTCAAGACTTAAGTTTGGATTAGCTTAGGAAGCGGACGGTATGTAAAGCTTACTCTTTTCCTTCTTTTGGCATGTCTTAGACGGAAGTAAGATATGACATGATTTGTGCTGTTGGGTAACTCCATTCCTAAGTTCCGAGCGCATGTTTATGATTCTTATTTGCTTCTTGATGTTGACATTTTTCATATGGTCGGACTATGGTCCTTAAGTCTTATGTATGATTGAATTTCAAATGTTGCAAAAAGAATTTTTGCTCTTAAAAGATCCTATGTCTAAAAATGTTCGTAACTTTCATAGACGGAACCGGATTGCTTTGATATGCTCGCAAATGATTCTATAACGTATAATGCCCGTAACTTTCATAAAAAGTGGCTCGGATTGGCTCGATATATGTTTATGATTTCCGAGACGTTACGTGACATGTTTCGTAATGATATTTCAAGAGCCCTAAGTGTGACTATTATTCGATGTCGGAACGTTGATTTGTCTACTTACCTATTGAGTCTGTAATGATGATTTATGTGTATGTGGTTACTTACTACTCTGCTCGTGCGTGGTCGTTACCTCTTTCACTGAGTCCCGGGCCAGGACATGTTTTCGTGCACAACTCTACTATACCATTCACCGAGTCCCTCGGCTGAGAGCGGACACGCTATATGTATATGATGATTTTACTCCACCGAGTCCCTCGCTAGAGGGCCGGGACACGCTATTCACCGAGTCCCTCACTAGAGGGCCGGGACACGCTATCCACCGAGTCTCTCATTAGAGGATCGGGACACGCTATCCACCGAGTCCCTCATTAGAGGGCCGGGACACGCTAGTCACCGAGTCCCCGTTAGAGGGCCGGGACACGCTATATGTATATGTATGATGGTAATATGATCTTACTTATCGAGTCCCTCGATAGAGGGCGGACACACGCTATATGTATACACGTGTGTGTAGAATGATTGTCCGATTGTGTCACTAAGCCCGTGATAGGTTGGATATAATAATCGTTATGCGGTTCGATATGATATTGTTATGCATGGTTTGAGGTTAAGAGAGTAAAGCGGTCGGATATTAGATTGTTGTCCTCGCTTCGTACTTTTATCTCGGTTATGACTCGTTATCGTATTTCATGCTTTACATGCTCGGTACATATTCCGTACCGACCCCCTTTCTTCGGGAGCTGCGTTTCATGCCGCGCAGGTGTATACAGATGAGTAGAAGATGTCCCCGCTGGATTGGCGAGCTCCATTTCCTCCCGGAGTGCTGCCGAGTCGGAGCGTTTATGTTATGGTATCTTGGGTTATGTTAGAGACTTTGCAGACAAAGTCATGTATATGATATGTCAACTTTGTAAGCGGCTCTGTAAGCCGTTGTGTCATTATGCATTATGTTACAGATTTGTTATGATTACAAATTTCAGTTGCTTTGAGAAAGATGAAAAGTATGTTGTGCTATGAAAAGCTTTCATTATGCATTCATTTCATGATTTAAGGGCCCAGCATGATTATGAGTATTATGAGAGTCAGCGGGTTCGCTCGTACATGTAAGGTTCGAGTGCCCATCATGCTCTATCGGAAGTAGGGTGTGACGAGTTCATCACACGAACAAGTACATAGTTCCTTCAAATACAAATACACAAATTTGAATGTTAAGTGTATATTTGACATACACATACTTACGAACAAATACACATACGTATACATATATTTGAACTAATGCACATACACATACATACGAACAAATACACAGTTTTATCATTGCTTCGAATACACATAAACATACATACGAATCACTGGCTAAAATACACAACATAGATATGACGAAAATACACTTAAATACACTCAGAGTATAAGGAGAAGAAGCTAGAAAAATATGTAAGAAAAGTAATGTTATTAGGGGGGTTCGAACCTGGGTGGGCAAGGGGTGAACCTCACCCAAATACACGCAAATACACACGAAAATACATAGTTTATGCGTGTATGTTTGCTACGCCCTGTAAATTAGAAAAGGTAGCTATGGTTGGTAAGCTCCACCTTTAAATGCGCTTATTCACGTAAGTTTGCCTTCATGTAATTTCCATCATTTTAGCCCAATAACACCAATACCTAGCCCACCCAAACACCAATTGAACCCTTCATTTTCCTCAACCGGTAATTTCCCTCCCTTTCTTCATTTTTCTTTAATTCTGTTTCTACTTCCATGTTTTGCTTAAATTTTAGTTCCGTTCTATTTGCTAAAATCTGTTATTGATTTAGCGTGATTAGATTTTGTTACTTTAGATGTTTAGTTTTCCTTTAAATTCAACATGTATGCAACAACACAACAACAACAACAACATACCCAGTGAAATTTTACAAAGAGGCTATTTCCGTTAGACCTTCGGCATAAGAACAAACAAATCAAAGCAAGATGAAAAAGAAATAACAAACAAATCATGGAAACAAAGTAATACAATAGTCAAAGGACTAGAAACAACAAATAGTAACAGAAATTGAAAGACAAGAAACTATAAAAGTAATACTACGACTATTAGCATGGAAGGATAAGTTGGACAATACTCAACTACCTACTAACTTTCTACTCTAATCCGTGTCATCCAATACCGCCTATCTATAAGCTGGGACTGCGCCATCTCCTATCTAATCACCTCTCCTGAAATCGTCCATAGCCAAACTCTCACATCCGGACATCTCCACTTCATAAGTTCAAACACATCGGTGGCGCTTCCCGCATCTTGTCCACCGATGCCACCCCACTTTGTAAAGCATGATTTTCGTTTTCCTCCGCTCTGTCTCAGTTTAGGTTATTTGATCAAGAAACATGTTTGTTTGGTTAGATCATTAGATCCCCTCCATTAATCGAAGTCCGTAGTTAAATCCTTGTATGTTTGTCGATAAGTTTATGCTCTAGGAATTAACTCATATTCAACCTTGGAAGTAGATTCTTAGACCATTAGAATTTATTTGCTCCCCCTTTCTGCTTTGTTTGGTTTCTCGTTTAAATTCCAGTAACCCATTTTGGACTTACTCTTTCAAGTTTGTGAGAAAGTTTGTTTGGTTTCATTTATGTGTGCTTGAGGTAGATTTAATTTAAATTGGTTTCTGGGGACAGCTCATATTTTGAGTTAAGAGTTCTCAAACACTTTAAACCCCTTTTCTTAGTTCTTGACCCCAAGTAGCAGTGTCATGAGGATTCATTTTTTGGATAAGAACTAAATAGGGTTATAAGTATTATCTTTTTTTTTTTTTTTTTTTTTTTCAAATGGTTTATGGCAAGAATCGCTGTATATTTGAGAACTAAGAATTGATAAGTTGCTTTATGTATGACTGATGGTGCATTCATGTATGTTAGAACGTGAACCGAGTTTAAAGTCCAAATTAAATGATAGTTTCAAGATGTTAGCATTTTAGATCAGTTAGCATTTTATTCCCCTTATAAAATCTCCCTTTTATTTCAATCAGCATATAAAATGGCTAGAATTTTATTTTAGTTGCCCAGCTGTTTGAGTCTTTTATGCGCTTCTGTTTAGCTACCTACTTTTATTCGAGAGATTATTAATTGTTGAAACCGCTGATCCCAACCTTTTGAGTTTTTTGTCGACATTAATTAATATAGTAAGAAGAGAGAGGTGAATGCCAGGACCTGCGATTTTCATGTTCTTTTGAAGAATCTGATTGTTAAATCCCATATTTACTTAGGCATCATAGAAATTTAAGTTTGTCCCTGATGCCCTCAGTAGAAGTGTAAGAGGGTGTTTGGCTAAGCTTATAAGCTAGCACTTTTTGACTTATCTTCGCGTTTGGTAAAAAATAAAAATGCTTATCAGTCAAGTGCTTATAAACCAAAATAAGTCATAAGCCATAAGTTGGACTTCCCTAACTTATTATTTTCCAGCTTATAAGCACTTTTAGTTTGACCAAAGATTTTACAATTCTACCCCTAATATTATTTTGTAATCCCTCAAATACCCTTGCTGAAATATAAACCCTAACCCTGTTCCTAACTTCATTCTTCTATACGACTCCTTTGAACAGCAACTTCTTGGCAACCAAAATTTCATTAAGCATTTGTTTGTTCCATACAAATATTCAATTAAGTATGTTTTGCACTATTCAATATGTTTTGCACTATTCAAATTATTAATTGTTAGATTATATATATAAAAAATCTTGTCTAATTAAATTTTAAATTAAAGATAACATGAGACATAAATGATCTTGTATTTGAATCAACCTGAAATTGAAAATCTTGTAAAAATTCTTGTTTTTATTAGTGTAAACAACTTTAAGGAGAATTAAGTCATTTTAACGAGAAGCACCTTATCGACTTTTTGTGTCAAACACTACAACTTAACTATTATAAGTTTCGAGCTGCAATCACAAGTACTTAACAAGAGAGAAAAGGTCTTGCTTCTCTCTAGCTTTTGGGTACTCTTTTTCCAATGTTAACCTGCTTTGACCAAACGGTCATCGGAGACCAATCTTCACCGGCGTCCCACCTAGACCACCAACCCCATCACCCCCCAACCCACCTCTGTCTCTAGCTCAAGCTTTCCCCCATCTTCCCCGACTTTCTACTGTGCCAAATAATGCCCCTTTTAATATTACCACTATCATTGCAAATCAAAAAGAAAATGCCCCAAATTCAACAAACCCAACAACCTCTCTCGAATTTTTGAATATTATGGGCAAACCAAACAATAATTTCAGAAAGATCAAGCTAACTCACGGACCATATGAATTTGTTGGAGGAAAAGCGTAGTAAGCTTTACAAAGGACGAACATGACAAATTTGCGAAGACATCTTTGATTGTTCGTTATCGGTAAGTTTCCTCGAATCGGACCTTCTATCGATCGATTCGTTCGAATTCAATCGAATCATTAAAACTAAAAGTCACTGTTCACGTTGGAGCATATAACATGCACCGTGTTTTCATCGATTTTGATTTGGATGAAGACCATAGGAATGTTTATGGTCGGGGAAGCAATTCTATTTGTGGTATACAAATGAGACTTCAAAAGTGGACCACCGATTTTAAACCCAACAAAGAAACTTCTTTTGCCATAATGTGGATTACCACACGCCAGAATTGCCATGGCACTACTTTGAATGGGATGCCTTGAGAAGAATTGTCGATCCCATAGGTGCTCTCATTCTCACTGATAAGGCCACATTGTCAAAGACCTGACCCACCACTGCTAAGGTGAAGGTAGAAATTGACTTGACTAGGCCTCTTCATCATGAAGTTATGATCAAAACAAATGATTCCACGTGCGAGTGATCATTCTCGCAAATCGAATATGAAACTATCCCTGAATATTGTAACCATTGCAAAATCCAAGGTCATTGTGAGAACAAATGTAGAATCCTTCACCCTGAATTAAGGAAGAATATCAAAAAGCCAATCACAGTTGTGAATTCTGGAAATTCGGAGGACAAGGGTAATAACAAAGACCCGACCTCCCTCAATGCGATGAAAGTTGATGATAATTTTGATGCTCTTACCATCAACACTGTCAACTCTCATACCAATAATATGAAAAATGGAAAATATAAAGGTGATCAGTGGTGGACTAAAGTAGGAAAATGTCACGACCCGGCCAGTGGCCGTGACTAGCGCTTATTTGGACACCCGGGACGGACAATCATATCAAATCATCGAATTTATCATGGCTCAGACGTCATAATTATTAATTAAAGCGAGGCGTAAAAATAAATATCAATTTAAGCGGTCGCGGATGTAAAATGCCATATCAAAGCCGGGAAGGGCGGCGGAATATACATCGCGAACACATATATACATATATGCGGACATATGGGCCCCGCTATGGCCTCCGGACCAAAACGGACCGCATAAGGATATAAGTCGCGACCAAAACAAATGTACATAGGACCCTCGACCCACATAGATGACTACGGAGCCTGCGGACTCCGAACGAAACATATGACGGGACGGGGGCCCGTCGTACCCAAATAGTCCAAATGTACCAAAGCATATACATAACGGAGCATATATACCAACAAACGGGCTCCGGGATCAAAAGGAGCAATCCGAACCAAGATGCCCCGAATGTGTAGCCTACAGGCGGGTCTCTGGACGCGAATCGGTACTGCGGGCATGAAACGCGGTCCCCGAAGAAAGGGTCGAGTACGAAGAAAAATGCCGATGTAGCGTAAAGCATACGAAAATCCAAACCGCGGAGTGAAATATGAGTACAAAGAGAAAATACCAAATCAAGTATCAAACTGTGCTAAGGCATATGTAAATAATACAAATCGAAATCGTGCATAACGCTCGAACGTGGCTACCACCCGATACTGGTGCCACAACACAACATACTCCAGAAGGTTTCAAATCTCCGTACAAACCCCAAACATATCATATCATATCATATCACACATATCATATCGCGACATATCACGTCAGCGGAACAAATCATATCATCAGCCATATCACAGCTGTTATGTCCCGTATCTTTACATAGGGACATTATAAAGCTAAGTGCGACAAGTTAAAGACAAAGCGATTTTAGGGTTCCCGGTAAGGGTTGTCATCTCCCGATTTCGTTTCGATGCATCAAATAGCCTATGAATTTCGTTTGGTATAAGAACATTATTGGAGAATAAGGATTAA
>NC_081343.1:3236204-3316974 GCF_029784015.1 Lycium ferocissimum | reverse complement strand
CAAAGGGCTAAAAAGCACTTAACGGAGCCTTTATTGCAGTGTTTTAGCGCGTATTTTTACCGCTAAAGGTATTTTGTAACATTTTTTTTTGTTGGGGTATTTTGGTTCAAAATGATTTTTTTGGGAGCATTTTGGTTCCGGACTCCCTTTTGTTGATCCTCTTACTTCTTTTGAATTTCAAAATATAAGGGAATTAGCTTCAGTAGAGGTTTGAGTTTCTTCTACATCTTCCTCGGACTCAGATTCAAAGTGAGCATATTCATCTTTGCCCCCTCTTTCCTCTTGAGACTGAGCATCTACAAATTCAATATCATTTGTTTCATTATAGACCTCACCCACCCCAAGATCAGGTAGTGTTTCTGTTAATCTGTTCACAGTTCCAAGAATGGAGTCCTCTGGTTTGTTTTCTTTAGGATTCCCATTCTCAGTTCCATGATTCTGTACCATGAGATTGTTATCAGACTGGTCATACAGCTCTGAAACACAAGTCATCCGAAAAGAATTATCAGTTTTGGTTCCGTAACTAGAACCTATTGAAGAGAAACTAGCTCAAGTGATGTATCTCCACCCTTACTGCTAGACTCGCTTGTTAGAGAAAGTTTTTTCCTTGACACTTTTCTTTCATAAGGTGGTTTAGATTTCACAAATGAAGAGTTTTTCTTAGTTCTTGTACTCCTCCCGAAAGTTAAGGTTTTGTCATTAAGAGTGAGTTCTTTTCCTGAACTAGTAGCCTCTATTTTTTGGTTCTCAAGAGTAAACTCAGTGAGCGTTTCTTGGTTCTGACTTTCTTAGCTCTCAACATTGTTCCGCGTTGGCATTTCATGTGTCTGTTGAGTTTGCTTCTCAATTCTTATCTCTGTATCCATGGCTGTTTTATTGCTTTCCTTCTCTTCTTGATTCTCATTTTTCCCCAGTTGAGTTTCAAATTTGTTGCTGATTTGACTACTAGTTGTACCAGCTTGTTGAGAAACTAGAGAATTTTTTCTTTGCTTATGCTTGCCTTTGTCTTTTCCTACTGTAGTCCACCATTGATCACCTTTATATTTTCCATTTTTCATATTATTGGTATGAGAGTTGACAGTGTTGATGGTAAGAGCATCAAAATTATCATCAACTTGCATCGCATCGGCGTGAGGTCGGGTCTTTTGTTATTACCCTTGTCCTCCGATTTGCATTCACAATCGTGATTGGCTTTTTGATATTCTTCCTTAATTCAGGGTGAAGGATTCTACATTTGTTCTCACAATGACCTTGGATTTTGCAATGGTTACAATATTCAGGGATAGTTTCATATTCGATTCTCCGAGGAATGATCACTTCCTTGCAAGTGGAATCATTTGTTTTGATCATAACTTCATGATGAAGAGGCCTAGTCAAGTCAATTTCTACCTTCACCTTAGCAATGTGGGTCGTTCTTGACAATGCGGCCTTATCAAAGAGAATGAGAGCATTCCTATGGGATCGACAATTCTTCTCAAGGCATCCCATTCAAAGTGCCATGGCAATTCTGTGTGGTAATCCACATTATGGCAAAAGAAGTTTCTTTGTTGGGTTTAAAATCGGTGGTCCACTTTTGAAGTCTCATTTGTATACCACAAATAGGAATTGCTTCCCGACCATAAACATTCCTATGGTCTTCATCCAAATCAAAATCGATGAAAACATGGTGCATGTTATACGCTCCAATGTGAACAGTACCTTTAGTTTTAATGATTCGATTGAATTTAGAACGAATGCGATCGATAGAAGGTCTGATTCGAGGAAACTTACCGATAACAGTCAATCAACATGTCTTCGCAAATTTGTCATGTTCGTCCTTTGTAAAGCTTACTACTGCTTTTCCTCCAACAAATTCATATGGTCTGTAAGTTAGCTTGATCTTTCTCTTGAAATTATTGTTTGGTTTGCCCATAATATTCAAAAAATTCAGAGGGGTTGTTGGGTTTGTTGAATTTGGGGCATTTTCTTTTTGATTTGCAATGACAGTGGTAATATTAAAAGGGGCATTATTTGGCACAGTAGAAAGACGGGGAAGGGGGGGAAAAGCTTGAGCTAGAGACAAAAGTGGGTTGCGGGTGATGGGGTTGGTGGTCTAGGTGGGACGCCGGTGAAGATTGGTCTCCGATGACCGTTTGGTCAAAGCAGGTTAACGTTGGGAAAAGAGTACCCAAAAGCTAGAGAGAAGCAAGACTTTCTCTCTCTTGTTAAGTACTTGTGATTGCAGCCTGAAACTTATAATAAGCAATTGAAGTGTTTGACACAAAAAGTGCTGATAAGCAGGCTTTCTGTTAAAATGACTTAATTATCCTTAAAGTTGTTTACACTAATAAAACAGTAATTTTTACAAGATTTTCAATTTCAGGTTGATTCAAATACAAGATCATTTATGTCTCATGTTATCTTTAATTTAAAATTTAATTAGACAATTTTTTTTTTTATATATAATCTAACAATTAATAATTTGAATAGTGCAAAACATACTTAATTGAATATTTGTATGGAACAAACAAATGCTTAATGAAATTTTGGTTGCCAAGAAGTTGTTGTTCAAAGGAGTCGTATAGAAGAATGAAGTTAGGAACAAATGGTTAGGTTTATATTTCAAAGAAGGGTATTTGAGGGATTACAAAATAATATTAGGGGCAGAATTGTAAAATCTTTGGTCAAACTAAAAGTGCTTATAAGCTGGAAAATAATAAGTTAGGAAAGTTCAACTTCCTTTATGACTTATTTTGGCTTATAAGTACTTGACTGATAAGCACTTTTATTTTTTACCAAACGCAAAGATAAGTCAAAAAGTGCTAGCTTATAAGCTTAGCCAAACACCCCTCTTACATCTGCTGAGGGCATCGCGGACAAACTTAAATTTCCTATGATGCCTAAGTAAATATGGGATTTAACAATCAGATTCTTCAAAAGAACATGAAAATCGCAGGTCCTGGCATTCACCTCTTCTTACTATATTAATTAATGTCGACAAAAACTCTAAAGGTTGGGATCAGCGGTTTCAACAATTAATAATCTCTCGAATAAAATTAGGTAGCTAAACAGAAGCGCATAAAAGACTCAAATAGCTAGGCAACTAAAATAAAATTCTAGCCATTTTATATGCTGATTGAAATAAAAGGGAGATTTTATAAGGGGAATAAAATGCTAACTGATCTAAAATGCTAACATCTTGAAACTATCATTTAATTTGGACTTTAAACTCGATTCACGTTCTAACATACATGAATGCACCATCAGTCATACATAAAGCAACTTATCAATTCTTAGTTCTCAAACATACAGCGATTCTTGCCATAAACCATTTGAAAAAAAAAAAAAAAAAAAAAAAAAAAAAAAAAAAAAAAAGATAATACTTATAACCCTATTTAGTTCTTATCCAAAAATGAATCCTCATGACACTGCTACTTGGGGTCAAGAACTAAGAAAAGGGGTTTAAAGTGTTTGAGAACACTTAACTCAAAATATGAGCAGTCCCCAGAAACCAATTTAAATTAAATCTACCTCAAGCACACATAAATGAAACCTACTTTCTCACAAACTTGAAAGAGTAAGTCCAAAAATGGTTACTGGAATTTAAACGAGAAACCAAACAAAGCAGAAAGGGGAGCAAATAATTCCAATGGTCTAAGAATCTACTTCCAAGGTTGAATATGAGTTAATTCCTAGAGCATAAACTTATCGACAAACATACAAGGATTTAACTACGGACTTCGATTAATGGAGGGGATCTAATGATCTAACCAAACAAACATGTTTCTTGATCAAATAACCTAAACTGAAACAGAGCGGAGGAAAACGAAAATCATGCTTTACAAAGTGGGTGGCATCGGTGGACAAGACGCGGGAAGCGCCATCGATGTGTTTCGGACTTGTGAAGTGGAGATGTCCGGATGTGAGAGTTTGGCTATGGACGATTTCGCAGAGAGGTGATTAGATGATGACATGGCGCAGTCCAACTTATCCTTCCATGGTAATAGTCGTAGTATTACTCTTGTAGACTCTTGATTACTATTTGTTGTTAGTAGTATTACTTTGTAGTTGTATTATTGTCCATGTCTAACCAAGGCCATTTACAAGGAGCCAAGCCCGGAACTACAACACTTGCAAAGCCTATTCATGAAGCGGGAGGCTCTTGAGTATACTTTTGATGAGCACCTTGATCCCAAGTCCATTTGTTGATGAAGATTGCTTGGGGAGAAGAAGAGGAAATGGGAAGTTACCACAATGGCTAAAAGATGAAGAGTTGGCTATTCTTGCAAAGGAGATTTCAAGATTTTGAAGAAAGAAGAATAGCCAAACAAGGCCCTTGTTTCATTAAGGGTGTTTATGTCATTTTGCTTTCTTTTATTTCTAGCATAGTATAAATAGTTCTCTTCTTCTTCATGGAAGACTTAGACTATTTTGGATATTGATATTTTGAGAATTGTAAACTCTTTTTGAGTGTTGAGGGCTTGCTAAGCTTGAGATTGTGAAATTGTTGAGAGGATTGGTTCTTAGGGTGTCAAATCCCTATTGGTCATCCTAAGAGTTTGGTGCTCTTTAGTTCCTAAATTAGAGGTCAAGTTAATCTAAGAACTTTGGTTGCTAATTTGGGTCTTTAGTTGTGTCAAATTATCTATCCTTTTCTTTTCTTGCATTTTATTTCTATTTTCGTTCTTAATCTTGTATCAATTGGTATCGTAGCTTGGATTAGATTTGTTTCAACAAATCTAGCCTAGGGTTTGATTCTACAAAAAAAAAAAAAAAAAAATTCGAAATTCCTAGGAAAACCCCAAAAATATTTTGTTTGTTTTGTTGTTTTGTTATTAGATTCTTGTTCCTTAGTACGTTAGGGTTTCAAATCTTCAAATTTCGTGTCAATCGGGTCAATATTGAAGAATCCACCATTTTTGAGTTGAAGCTTTTGAAAACTTCAAAAGTGGGTCTTGTTGATTTGGATGAAATTGGGATTGAATATTGGGCTTTGTTCTACAAGTGATTGGGAGTCTAAATCTGAAATTTGAAGGAAAACAAGTTGATTTGAAGGTAGTTGGAAATTTGAAAATTGTTGGTGTTCTTGAAGATCTTCAAATCTTCATAGGGAAGAAGACTCTCCAAAGGGCATTTAATCCAAAGTTTTCAAGGAAGATTTGGGAAAAGTGTTTTTCTACCCCAAAAAGGTAAATACTAGGTTGAGTGGGCCCAGAAACGTCATCGGATCCAAGAAATTTGGTCCAAATTTCGAGAAGATTGATTTCAACACGAAAATCACCGTAGCAGAATTGGAAACTTATACGGACCGTAAATTTTTATACGGACCGTATAAGTTGGGGTCGTAAACTTGGGATCTTCAGGTGGCCGAAGGCGACTTACGTTTTTGTGACATCATCTTATACGAGTACTTCCACGACCGTAATCTACTTTACGGACCGTATAAGTTGGTCGTAAACTTAGATCTTGAGATAGAGCTCATCGTTTTGTGACATCACTATTATACGAGTACTTTCAATGACCGTAATTATACAATACGGACCGTATAAGTTGGTCGTAAACCCAACCAAGCAAAGACACTTACCGTTTCGTGACATCATCTTATACGAGCATCCCTAAATACGGACCGTCATAAGTTGGTCGGTCTTCAGACCCAACAAGAGCACTTACCGTATTTTGTGACATCATCTTATACGAGCACTTCCACGGACCGTATCCTATTCAAGGACCTTATAAGTAAGGTCGTATTTTCGAGGTAATTTACATTGATCCAAGTTTCATTTCTCAAAAAAAATTTCTTGATCTCATTGTTGATTTTGTGTCCCTATTCCTTTGGTAGGGAGCAAAAAAAAAAAAAAAAAAAAAAAAAAAAGAGTATAGAAATTTTAAAATTTTCATTACTTCAAATTGATACCTTGGATCAATTGGGACTTCCCGACCGCATTTTCAAGTTATCACCTACCCGGGCCCGAAATTCGATTTATTTCCCGATTTTTAGCGTTCCATTTTCTTGTGTCTCTCAACTAGTAGCCATTTAGTAGTTGTTCCTACTTGTGTTTACTAGTTCTTGTGTCCGCATTTCTTTCGTGCCAATTCTTTCGTGCTTTTCTTCGTTTTTGCTTCGTTGTTAATTTCTTGGTTCAAGTCCGTTAGATTGAATTGAGTCGTCCGTCTTTCTTAGTCTAACAAGAATCTATTCCGACCAAGAGTAGAATTTGAACCCTTGTGACTAGTCGACATTAACAAGCACACAATCTTTGGCGGAAGCAATTTGTGAGGCAATTAAAGGTGCGCATACTTGAGCGATTGTGAGTTGATTTTACTAATCTAACGTGTTTGCTTGTTTTGTTGAGTGTCTTTTAATAGGTACCATGGCTACGGAGGATGAAACACAAGTTCCCACCGGGGAACTTACACTAGTTGATGTGATGAGGGCCTTGCAAGCCTTGAACGATAAGGTCGGAAGTATGGATGGTCGAATGGAAAACATGGGTAGTCGAATGGAAAATTTGGGAAGTAGGGTGGAAGCGATTGAAGGAGGTAGTAGGGAGGTCTCGTATTCGCCCCGAGTGCAATACCAAGGAGGCACAAGTGGAGCTACTCGAAGCACTTCACTTACATTGTCACCCGGCACCTTCCATCATCTATATAACCCCACTCCCCAAAACACTCCCCAAAACCCTCCTCAAAACACAACTCTCACCCCACCAAACAACATTCCCATTGGCCGACGGGACAACCCACCCTCACAAGATCAAACTCCCAAATGATCCACATCCAAATGATCCAAATGATCCACACCTAAATGCACCAATGTCACCCCAACACCATCCAAACATCCAACAACCAAATGACGATGAGATAGAAGCTATACTCGAGCACGAACGATATGGTGACCAAGGTTGGAGGCAACAAGGACAAAGCACAAGGAGGTTATCGAGGAGGGGTGGAAGGCATGGTCCTAACCCTCACATGGGTAGGCAAAGAGGGTACCAAGCTCGTGAAGGGTACCAAGGTCGTGACCATCGAGGTTATGATGATGATGGAGATTTGAATGGAAACCATGGTTATGGAGGAGGGCGAGACACGAGTCTCAATTCCATTAAAGTTACCCTTCCAACCTTCAAAGGAGGAAGTGACCCCGATACATTTCTTGATTGGGTGATGCATTGTGATAGAATCTTCTTGACGAATGACATGTCCGAGGTGAAAAAGGCATCTTACGCCATTGCTCAATTCGAAGGGTACGCCTCCACATGGTGGGAAACTCAAGTGAAAGCAAGAAGAATTATTGGACTTCCACCCACACCTACTTGGGATGAATTGAAGGACGCCATGCGGCGTAAGTATGTCACCGAACGCTACAAACAAGAACAACTCAAGAAGGTATACACCTTAAGGCAAAACAAAAAGAGTGTGGAAGAATACTATGATGAGTTCCAAATTGTCAAGATGAGAATCGACTTTGACGAGGATGAGTTAAATGCTATGACTCGGTTCCGAGCCGGGTTAAATGGTGACATAGTCTCACAAATGAGACTCCACAACTATGGGAGCATTGAAGAGACCCTTCAAGCGGCTATTGAAATAGAGGAAGGTCTCAAGGAAGACAAAATCAATAAGTCAAGAGGCTATGTGAGTTCATGGAACAATAACAAAGAACGAGGAGCCTCCTCTTCCAATTGGCAAAAGAATAAGGGTCCCATACAAGAAGTGAAGAAACCCTTTGTGAAGAATACTCAAGGTGAGAAGCACGTCGACAAACAACCTCCGAAGTTTGCTCCAAAAGAAGGAGGTACGAAAACTCCTATTCAATGCTTTAAATGTCATGGCTTCGGTCATAGAGCAAGTGAATGCCCTAATCGTAGAGCGTTTATTTTGAGAGAAACTTATAGTGAGGATGAGGAAGAATGTGAGGAAGGAGATGACGAGGGCGATCATGAGAATGAACAACATGATAGTGAAGGAGATGGTGTTGAGGGTGATGATGAGCCTATTGTACCTCTCTATGTGGTGCGAAGGACCATGATAAGCAAAGCAATGGATGACCCAAGTCAACGGGAAAATCTCTTCCATTCCAAGTGCATCATTAGCCAAAACACTAGCATCATGATCATTGATAGTGGGAGTTGTGCTAATGTTGCTAGTACCACCCTTGTTGATTTCTTGAAACTTCCCACCACCCACCATGAAAACCCTTACAAGCTTCAATGGCTCAATGAATGCGGTGAATTGAAGGTGACTCGGCAAGCTATCATCAAATTCACGATTGGGAAGTATCACGATGAGGTGTTATGTGATGTTGTTCCCATGCAAGCGTGTCATCTTCTACTTGGCCGACCATGGCAATATGATAGGTCCGTCAACCATAATGGGAGAACTAACCAATACACCCTTGCCCACAATGGTGTCAAACATGTCTTGAATCCCATGACCCCTTCCCAAGTGGGTGAAATCTATAACAAAATGAGGGAGTTGAAGGAGAAGGGTCATAGTGCATTTGCAAAAGAAGAATGTGGGGGAAGAGGGAGTAGAGGAGAGTAGTTCTCAAGAGGTGAGTGGAAAGAAAGGAGAGCTTAGAGGAAAAACCAAGGTGTCTCTTGTGGCAAATTGTGGGGAAATTAGGGAGGAATCGAGGGAGCGTCAACCGGTGATTCTCCTCATGCATAGGGACTATGCATTGCACACTAATGAACTAACCCCTTCTTTTCCTAGTTCTATTTCTTCTCTTTTGTGGGAATTTGATGACGTGTTCCCAACGGAACTCCCAAAGGGTTACCGCCTTGAGGGGAATTGAACACCAAATTGACTTTATCCCGGGGTCTCAATTGCCAAACAAACCGGCTTATAGAGCCAACCCGGATGACACTAAGGAGCTTCAAAGGCAAGTGGATGAGCTCCTTGAAAAGGGAGTTGTGCGAGAAAGTATGAGTCCTTGTGCCGTGCCCGTGATCTTGGTGCCAAAGAAAGATGGATCATGGCGCATGTGTGTTGATTGTCGTGCCATCAACAAGATAACGGTAAAGTATCGCCATCCCATACCTCGTCTTGATGACATGCTTGATGAGTTGAATGGTTCATGCATATTCTCTAAGATAGATCTTAGGAGCGGGTATCATCAAATCCGTATGAACCCCGGAGATGAGTGGAAAACCGCATTCAAGACCAAGTTTGGTCTATATGAATGGTTGGTGATGCCTTTTGGTCTCACTAACGCTCCTAGTACTTTCATGCGTTTGATGAATCATGTGATGAAACCTTTTATTGGCAAATTCGTGGTTGTTTACTTTGATGATATTTTGGTGTATAGTAAAACCATGGATGAGCATGTTATTCATTTGAAATGTGTGTTTGAAGTGCTTAGACAAGAACAACTTTATGCCAATGTTGATAAATGTTCCTTTTGTGTGGATGAAGTTGTTTTCTTGGGATTTGTTGTGAGTTCAAGGGGGCCGAGGTTGATGAATCCAAAATAGAAGCCATAAGAAATTGGCCCACTCCAAAATCCATTGGAGATGTACGAAGCTTTCATGGCTTGGCTAGTTTCTATAGGCGTTTTGTTAAAGGATTTAGTACCATAGCCGCTCCTTTGACCGAGGTAATCCGAAAGGACAAACCTTTTTTCTTGGGGTACGGAGCAAGCTAATGCCTTTGAAACTTTAAAACAAATGCTTAGCTCCGCACCATTGTTGCAATTACCCGACTTTGACAAAATATTTGAGATTGAATGTGATGCAAGCAAAGTGGGTATTGGAGCCGTTTTAATGCAAGACCAAAAGCCCATAGCCTATTTTAGTGAAAAACTCAAGGGAGCGACTTTGAATTATACTACCTATGATCTTGAGTTGTATGCCTTAATTCGTGCTTTGGGAAATTGGCAACACTACTTGTGGCCTAAAGAGTTTGTGATTCGGACCGACCATGAGTCCTTAAAGCATCTTAAGGCCCAAGGTAAGTTGAACAAAAGGCATGCCAAATGGGTTGAATTCCTTGAATCCTTCCCTTATGTAATCCAATACAAAAAGGGAAAGGATAACGTAGTGGCGGATGCCTTATCAAGGAAACATGTTTTGATCAATACTTTGTCTTCCAAATTGATGGGTTTTGAGAGCTTGAAGACATTGTATCCCGAGGACCCCGTTTTGCGCAAATCTTTCTAGAATGCGAAGAATGGGAAAGGGAAAGGTGGCTTAGGGATAGATCTTCTACTCCCTATTCTAAGTTTGATGGTTTCTTGTTCAAGAACAAGCGACTATGTGTGCCCATGAGCTCTTGGAGGGAGTTATTTGTGAGGGAGGCACACAATGGGGGATTGATGGGACACTTTGGGATTGACAAGACAATGGGGATTCTTGAGGAGCAATTCTATTGGCCCCACATGCGGCGGGATGTGGCCCGAATTTGTGGCCAATGCCTTGAATGCCGAAAAGCTAAATCTAGGCTTCAACCCCATGGCTTGTACACTCCCCTCCCCATCCCTCAACAACCTTGGTTTGACATTTCCATGGACTTTGTGATGGGATTGCCTAGGACAAAAAGGGGGAAAGATAGCATCTTTGTTGTTGTTGATCGTTTTTCGAAAATGGCCCATTTCATTGCTTGCCATAAGGTTGATGATGCTCCCCATATTGCTTCCTTGTTTGTTGAAAATGTGGTTAAATTGCATGGCATTCCCAAGACAATTGTGAGCGATAGGGACCCCAAGTTCCTTAGCCACTTTTGGAAAGAATTGTGGGGTAGGCTTGGAACGAAGTTGTTGTTTTCCACCTCTTGCCACCCACAAACCGATGGCCAAACCGAAGTTGTCAATAGGACTTTAGGTTCTATGCTTCGAGCCATGGTAAAAGGGAAGCTAGCCTCTTGGGAAGACCAATTGCCTTTAGTAGAATTTGCATATAATAGAGTTATTCATAGCACTATTGGCATGTCACCCTTTGAGGTGTTGTATGGTTTTAACCCCCTAACCCCCTTGGATCTAACGCCTTTGTCTCAAGACGTGGTATCGAGTTTAGATGGTAACAAGAGAGCCGAAGCTATGAAGAAGATCCATGAAAAGGCAAGGCTCCAACTTGAAAAGAAGAATCAAAAGGTGGCGAAAAGGGCAAACCAAGGGAGAAAAAGGGTGGTCCTTGAACCGGGAGATTGGGTGTGGGTGCACTTCCGAAAAGAAAGATTTCCAAACAAGAGGAAGACAAAGTTGATGCCGCGTGGGGATGGTCCCTTTGAAGTCCTTGAGAGGCTTAATGATAATGCCTACAAAATTGATCTCCTCCGGAATATCAAGTTCACAACACCTTCAACATTTGTGACCTATCTCCCATGGAAATGGAAAGTGATGAGCCATCAAATTTGAGGACAAATTCTCTTCAAGATGGGGAGAATGATGCAAGCCCACTTGCCTCAAGGCCATTTACAAGGAGCCAAGCCCGGGAACTACAACACTTGCAAAGCCTATTCATGAAGCGGGAGGCTCTTGAGTATACTTTTGATGAGCACCTTGGATCCCAAGTCCATTTGTTGATGAAGATTGCTTTGGGAGAAGAAGAGGAAATGGGAAGTTACCACAATGGCTAAAAGATGAAGAGTTGGCTATTCTTGCAAAGGAGATTTCAAGATTTTGAAGAAAGAAGAATAGCCAAACAAGGCCCTTGTCTCATTAAGGGTGTTTATGTCATTTTGCTTTCTTTTATTTCTAGCATAGTATAAATAGTTCTCTTCTTCTTCATGGAAGACTTAGACTATTTTGGATATTGATATTTTGAGAATTGTAAACTCTTTTGAGTGTTGAGGCTTGCTAAGCTTGAGATTGTGAAATTGTTGAGAGGATTGGTTCTTAGGTGTCAAATCCCTATTGGTCATCCTAAGAGTTTGGTGCTCTTTAGTTCCTAAATTAGAGGTCAAGTTAATCTAAGAACTTTGGTTGCTAAATTAGGTCTTTAGTTGTGTCAAATTATCTATCCTTTTCTTTTCTTGCATTTTATTTCTATTTTCGTTCTCGTATCATGTTGTTGTGTTATTGGGCTAAAATGATGGAAATTACATGAAGGCAAACTTACAGGAATAACTGCCTTAAAGGTGGAGCTTACCAACCATAGCTACCTTTTCTAATTTACAGGGCGTAGCAAACATACACGCATAAACTGTGTATTTTCGTGTGTATTTTGTGTATTTGCGTGTATTTGGGTGAGGTTCACCCCTTGCCCGCCCAGGTTCGAACCCCCCCAATAACATTACTTTTCTTACATATTTTTCTAAGTTCTTCTCCTTGTATTCTGAGTGTATTTTCGTCATATCTATGTTGTGTATTTTAGCCAGTGATTTGTTCGTATGTATGTTTATGTGTATTTGAAGCAGTGATAGAACTGTTTATTTGTTCGTATGTATGTGTATGTGCATTAGTTCAAATATGTGTATACGTATGTGCATTTGTTCGTAAGTATGTGTATGTCAAATATACACTTACATTCAAATTTGTGTATTTGTATTTGAAGGAACTATGTATTTGTTCGTGTGATGAACTGCGAATCAAATACATATACATTCAATGTGTATTTGAGCCACTGGGTTGTCGTTGTAAGGGAATTGTGTATTGAATGTATGAGTATTTGAGCCATTGGGCTGTTGTAGTTTCATTTGGCTCAAATACACTCAAATACAAGGGGGCGGAGGCTAGGGGAAAATTTGTAAGAAAATAAATGTTGTTGGTGGGGTTCGGACCTGGGCGGGCAGGCAGGGGGAGAGCCTCGCCCAATACCACTTCAGCCACTCCAACTTATGTATTTGGGTGTAGCTACGAATGGTAATTTACAAGATCACTGTAGCTACTAATTGTAATTAAACGAAAGGGTAGTTATTCTTAATAATTAGGTCTTAAAAGAAGGTACAACAAGTAAAAATTCCTTACATGAACGCCTGCCTGTTTTGGACTTCAAAGAATAGCCAAAACATTTAGTTTAACATAAACCGGATTTGGACCAACTAGCCAATTTGAAATGATCGTCTTTAAATTAAAACCAATCTTTGTAATTAAGCTGATTTGAAGTAAAAACAAATGAGAAAATCGTAAAATGCCCCCTCAACATTTAGTCGGATTAATTATGACGCACCCACCCTTTATGGGTGACCTATTACTCCCTGGCTATTTTTTAAACGAAATTATTACCCTCCTGAAACGCTACCACCAGATCTGTATTTGAGTGGTGAAATACACGCGCGTTACACGTGTATTTTACTAGTTAAATATTTTTAATTTTTTTTTCATCTTCTTTTTATTTCTTTTCCTAATCTATCTTCTTTCACCATCCACCACACCAAAAATCACCATTAAAAGACTTGGTCAAAGAAATTAACTTTTCTATTTATCTTGAGCACTAAAAGCCTTTGGTTTTTTATTTCCTTTATCTTCACCAATGATCTCTTTCGATTATTCCAACTTTTCGATCTTTCAATTTTGCCATGCTCTATAGTCCAAAAAATCAATTCGAAGGGAAAATTGAAAGATCGAAGTTGAGCATAGTAAAATTGGGTTTTGAATTAATTTGTAGTGGAATGAAAATTGGGTTTCCATTAAGTTTTGAAATTTGCGTTTTCAAAATTGGGTTTTGAAAGATCAAAGATTGAAGTTGATTTTTTGGATTATAGAGCACGGCCAGTGCTCAAAAATCACCTTTTCTTTCAGTTTTTCTTGATTTGGGTTTTGAATTAGTTTGTAAAGGAATGAATCAATTACTAATTGGGTCTCTTGATATTTCATTTTCTCATCTTGTCTTTTCTAAAAAATGATTTGTGATTAATGAAAATTAGTTTGAAAGTTGTGAAACTCGAAGGGGAACGAAAGACCAAAAAAAAAAAAAAATTGCCGGAAATTGCATACTTCCAGTGAGGGGAAGTGTGTGTAAGCAAGAAGAAGAAAGGAATAAAAGATAAAGAAAAAAAAGGAAAATAATAAGAAATATTTTTATTTGCTTTTCACTCTCTCATCTCTCAAAGATGAGAAAGGAATAAAAGATAAAGAAAAAAAAGAAAATAATAAGAAATATTTTTATTTGCTTTTCACTCTCTCATCTCTCAAAGATGAGAGAGTGAACTACACTCTCTGTGCTACCTCACCATCTAAGGTGAAATTAATTCACTTTAAAATTATCCAGGGAGTAATAGGTCGCACCGTAAAGGTAATTAAGCTTCTTCACTCTAACAAAGTAAAAATATTTATTTGCAAAACATACTAATTGTGATAATTAAGTCGTACATGACTTTAAATTGATACTTTTAAAATAAGTACTAAATTACACACTTACTTAACATATTTAATACTTAAAGTTATATAGGGAAAGTGTTTGGAAGAGAATCATTTGGAACACTCAACACGTTTCATTTTGAATGGTTGTGCCGTTTAATGTGTTTGTGACGTTTTAGTTTTTTTTTTGGTTACTGGTAACCAATGTATGTTTCTTTTTAAATTAAAAAGCAACTAATACAACGGTTTTTTTAATGTTAACTATGAAAATTTCTGACGTTTTAATGCTGCATATAATAGTTACAATTTTCCTTGATTAAAATGTATACTCCCTCCGTCCCTATTTATATGATGAACAGCCTCTCTATCCCCTACATTCTTGCTTCAGTTGCATTTCTTTTGAGTCGAAGATCTATCAAAAACAGGTGATCTCTATCCCCAAAAAGGTAAAGGTAAGGTCTGCGTACATCATACCCTCCCCAAACCCCACTTATGAGATCACACCGGGTTTGTTGTTGTAAGTTGACTGGACACGGAGTTTAAGAAATAAAGGTGACTTTTGAATCTTGTGGCCTATAAAGAACCAAAGATATTTATGTGGTTATAGATCATCTCGTTAAACATAAAAGGTAAAGTTTAAAGTTAAATTATTGCCAAGTAAAAAAATGTGTCATTCTTTTTTAGACTGAATAAAAAGAAAAGTGTGTCATATATTGGGACAGCGAGAGTATTATATTCAATCTTTTGGTACATGATCTTAGTACTTTAAAGTATAAGAAAAGTAAAAAAAGACATTGTAGGACAATTAACTAAACATAATTTTTCATTAACTTAAACCAAGTCATAACAAGGACAATCAAGATGAGGCAGCGAACAAGGCAACAACAAAAATTAAAACATCAGCAAAACAAACCATGCATTGCATGGTGACAAAAGAGGGACCGGCGGGGCTTCATCCAAATACTAGCAAAAGAGGGGTTCGCGAGCTTGAAAACACATTAGTCATCCAAATCTTTGGATGGTGTTGACTCTACAAGATCATTCACAGAATGGAGACTTAACTTTGAGGACCGAGACTTCGTTTGGCTGTGGTGGGTATCATCAGAAATGATGACAAGCAGTTGGGGGGAGTTCTCGAGCATACCGAACAGAGTTGTTAGGGGAAATGGGTCGTTCAAAACGATCCTAGTGGTAGTTTCATTCCCTTAGTCTCTAATAAGCCTCAACAGGAACTTTTGCATCTCATCCTTCAAGTCATCATACGAATCTCTGATCGTATTATACAATACAATCATAGTCTTGTTACAAGGAGACACATTAGTCATTTCAAATAGTCTCTTCTTTGGGGCTCTATCCATAATGATTGGTTTTCTATAGTAATATGTTGTTGAGATTAGAGATAGAAATAGACCTAACACTATAGGGTTTGTGTGGTCTAGTGATCATAAGCATGTTATTTTCATATTAAAATACCAATGAAAATTAAGCTTTTCCCATTAAAATTTTTATGGGTTGCAAAAAAAGTGCATATTCCCAATGCACATAGAACTTCCATCAAGGGCATGCATTGCATTGGAAATTAAGCAAATAATTACACCTATAACGTATAAATCTAAACAAGAATATTTGTTCTTCATCCTAATCTCATTTGGATTTGATGACGAGCTTAATTTGGTCATGTTATTTTGCTAATTTTTATACTATTAAGGTATAGAAAATAATCTTTTTTTTTTTTTTGACATACTTAAAAGAAAAAAAAAAAAACCGTATTTCAAAGCATCCTCAACATTGTAACTCAAGGAAAACTTGGAAAAAAAATTAGCGCATGTGACTATACTCGAACTCGAGATCTAAACATTCTAAACTATGCCCATGAACAATAGCTGGAACATTACAACTAATGTTGTTCCACAACTCCAAATCCCTTTATATGTTATACACTATAGGGTGTTTAATAGTAAGACGTTTCATTCAAAGTGTAAGTGTTTTCTTGTATTATCTTAATCAAATAGCAATACTGACTTTTTGATTTTCAAAAGGTGTAAATTACTCTTTATTGTATGACACATTTGTTTAAGTTTGGTGATCCTCTAAAAGAAAATTGAAAATAATTTTTTATGTTTAAACATGCTCACCTAGACTCGAACACAGGACCCAAAGATTCAACACGGTGGTTGTGAATAATATGCTAGAACAGTACAACTGTTTTTGTTCTACATTCGCAATTGTTTTATGCATCTTCTAGTGTATATTGAAAGACTTTTAAAAATATTTATTTCGGAGAGTCAATATGGTAAAAAATGAGTTTTCAATATTTAACAGGACATTGAATGCAATATATAGTTGTTTATAAGTTTATAACTCATTTTAGTTCATAGTTACTTCAAAGTATAAGAATCACTAAAACTGTATTTAATATACATTCATTCAAAATACAAGTGGTTTTTTGAATTTTCTTAATAAATAGCAAAACTTAGTGAGTTTTTGTTTTTCAAAAGGCGTAAATTACTTTGGTACATCATTTCTTTAAGTTTGGTGATCATCTAAGTAAAAGAAAAATCGAAAATAATTTTTATAGTTGTTTATAAGTTTATAACTCATTTTAGTTCATAGTTACTTCAAAGTATAAGAATCATTAAAACTGTATTTAATATACATTCATTCAAAATACAAGTGGTTTTTTGAATTTTCTTAATAAATAGCAAAACTTAGTGAGTTTTTGTTTTTCAAAAGGCGTAAATTACTTTGGTACATCATTTCTTTAAGTTTGGTGATCATCTAAGTAAAAGAAAAATCGAAAATAATTTTTATTTATTTAAACGCTTGCACAGAGACTCGAACACGGGACCTAAGGGTTCTAACCAGGGTTTGTGACCAATATGATGGAACGAATAACTGTTGTCATTTAACATCCGCAATTCTTTTATGCTTTCTCTAGTGTACATTGAAGCCTTTAAAAATCGATTAATTAATATAGCACACAGGGTTCGAACTCGGGACCTTGCATTCGAAAATAAGAGGAGCGACCATTGTGTTGTAGACTTTCAACTGTTATTGTTTGTAACTCTAATTTATTTATTATAAGTTGGTTAAAAAAATATTCAAACATGTGAAGCTCTGATACCACTTCAATTGTTTTATTTGAATATTTTAGCATATAAAGAGAGATTAGTTATATTCATTCGGTATAAAAACACATATACGTAAATTTTCAAAGCAGCAGTTGAATAATAATAAGGATAACAACCCTTTAAATGCAAGTCTGTCCCCTCCTTCAGATTATTATTATCCACAAATTTCCCACTTAATGGTAAATTTGTGTTTATTTAATATTGTTAATATTAATAAATCTCTCTTAATTTTTTACAAAGTCCTAAGATATTTTAATTCCCCCTTTCCCTCTTCTCCCCCCTCCCCCCCAAAATTATCTCATTACCAAATCAAACTCAGGGACTGAGTTTTCATCTAGCATCGTATCCATTACTAAGTCCTCCTTGAAGTTTCCAGCGTTAACAACGTCGTCATAACCATTCATTTCATTGTTGATTTTCACAGATGCTTCTTCTTCTCTTAGCAGTTGCAATTTGGTTTGAAATTTGAAAGATGGGAGAAAGATAAGATTGGCGAAGGAGATGAAGTGAAGAAGAACCCTAAGTGATATGGAAGGGGCAGTTTCGTCCTAATATTATTGACTTAAAGTATTGAAAGGTGAAACTTGAAACATTCAGACGTAAGGGGCAAAAATTAAATACCAGTCCAAAATAAGGGCATTTGTGCCAATGACCCATGTAGAGTCAAGACATTCACATTCAATTCTGTATATTGTATTTCTTTTTTCACCCAAATCTGGTGTCTCCGTCTTGCTTCCTCTATTAGATTCACCGATTGTGTCCTTTTTCTCATCTTTGGTCCATATTCTATCTAATTCAATCCAATGAAGAGCTAATGACAACGTCACAAAACCATTACTATATTGTTCCATGGTTTCTTGAGTGTACCAACAAAAAAGATGGAAACTACTAACAAGTGTAGTATTGCCCATTAAATGTATTATTCTTCGTATCATCAGTTTAATATTTGTGATATTGTAATTTTTTGGAAGATGTATAAGATTGTCACTTAACATTTCTTGCGGGTTCTATGAAGTGTTCATGGTACCTTTCACGGTTTCCAATTGCTTGAATAATCATTTGATGTCAACGGAGCAGGTCACACTTATTTTCCTCTATATGACTTTATTATTGAAGGAGGAATCTCACCTCTATTGCTGACATACTTTTAGGCATAATATAAAATAAATTTTTTGCAATCATACTATGTCTCCCCTTTCTTGCTACAATTTTATTTATTTATTTATTGTTTTTTGTTTTAATTATGTAATTTACTTGCTTTAGCATTTTAATTGTTCAATAGTAGTTTTTATTGTTTATCCGTCAATTTGAAATCATTAGTAATTTAGCGTTTTCCTTTTAAAATCATTGACTAATTGATGAATGTGATTTACACATTATAGGAGTATTATTTTTTTAATTTCTAATGCAAGGCATTCCCTTGATGGAAGCTCTATGTGCATTGAGAATATGTCTTGTTTATGCAATCCATAAAAAATTTAATGGAAAAAGCTTAATTTTCATTGATAGATTTAATATAAAAATAACATGCTTATGTGATCACTTGACTATATAAACCCTACAGTGTTAGATCTATTTCTCATCTCTAATCTCAACGACATATTACTATAGAAAATCGATCATTATGGATAGAACCCCAAAGAAAAGAACCGGTTCAAATAGCTGGATTTTGAACAATGTAACCCATGTAGGACGGACCCCAAAAATCGAATTTCAACTCAATTTGTGACAAAGATCATTAATGGTAAAATCGTATCGAAAAATAAAAAGGAAAGTACCATTTGAATTCGATTTCCCCAGCCAAAAATGGCGAGTTAACGTTACGTGGGTTCGCTAAGAAAATGGAACGAATGGGTTTCCTAATTTTTGTATTGAATTCATACTTGAGTGTTTAAACATAAAATGGGTCCAATATTGCTCTAATTGGGCTAAAAGTGATGGAAATTACGTGAAAGGCTGGCTATTTTGGACTTTAAAGAACAGCCAGAATATTAGTTTAACATACAACCTTTTACATTGCAGTTGTAAAAGGTTGTGACGAATATGATTGTAATGAATCGTTTGGTTGTTTTGGCGTTTTGGAGTCTTTTTCCTCCAAATTAGCCTTTCCGTGGCTTGAAATGATATTCTTGACTTTATGGGATAGGTGGTACTGAGTTATATAATTGACGGGTAAATTATAGAATTTATCTATTTAATGTGTGTGAATAGTTTATTCATAGGAATTTTATTTGCACTTATATAAGGTATAAGTTGGTGAATAATGTATTTTACTAAGTGGGTCAATTTTTACCTTATACATATTGGTTGAGTAAAAAGATTATTTTGGACAATTATTTTAGTTGGTGGTTAATGGGCCAAGCCCATAATTAATTTAATGGGAAAACTACGATATATATACGTATTAAGGAGAAATATTTACTAAACGTAACGATAGTTTTCCTTATTTACAAAACATAACGATATATTACAAAACATGACGGATTTTCATATATTTTTCGTTTTTTTATTTTTTTTCCAGAAAATATATATATTTTTTATAAAAAAAATATTTTTTTTAAAAAAAAATATTTTTATTTTAAAAAAAAAAAAAATTTATATATATTTTTTTAAATATTAATTTTTTTTTTCTTTGCTCAATGGCTTAAAAAATTACCTCATATTTCTGTGTATGAAAGTTGTATGAAATGTGTATGTGTGAGCAAAATTTTTAATATAATTTTCATATACAAAATTTTGAGCTAAAACTTTAAGCCTTGAATATTGTATGAAAATTGTTACAATGTTGTTGTAGTTGTATTAATTTTCCGAAACCTAATATGAAATTTATATACAAACAATGTGAATGAAATTCTAAGTCTTGAAGATATACACATTTCACCATTCTCATGCATAAAATTTTAAGCATAATGTTTAAGCCTTGATCAAGATATACACATTTCATACGTTCTTCATACATAAAATTTGAGCGAACTTTTTAAGCCTTGAGCAAGATATACACATTTCATACACAAAAATTTGAGCGATTATTTTAAGTCTTGAATGTTGTATCAAAGTTATATCAATGTTGTTGTAGTTGTATTAATTTTACGAAATCTAACATGAACTTTATACATGAAAATGTGAGCGAAATTTTAAGACATGAGCAAAGATACAAATTTCATATTGTTTTCATACTTGATTTTAGCGGATTTTTAAGCCTTGAACGAGATATACTCATTTCATATATTTTTCATACACTAAATTTTGAGCAAACTTTTTTTAAGTCTTGAGCGAGATATACACATTTCATACAACTTTCATACATAAGTTTTTGAGCAAAAAAAAAAAATTAATTTTTAAAAAAAATAAAAATAAATTTAAAAAAAATATTTTTTTTAAAAAAATAAAAAAATATTTTTTAAAAAAATGATTTTTAAAAAATAAAAAATAATTTAAAAATAATTTTTTTTTTTTTTTAAATATAAAGCATGTTTTGTATAGGATTTGTAATGTTATGTTTTGTAAATATAAAACTATCGTCGCGTTTCGTAAATATTTCTATAAGATGTATATATATGTCAAAGACCCAAATTTAATACCCTATATTATATGACCTATATATAAGATAATGAATTAAGTTTGTAGGGCTTAACAATTGAAGGTCATAGCATTAGAAAGTTTAATCAAGAGGAGCCTTGAAGGCGGTTAGCGGCGTCGGACACCAAATCCACGGAGAGAGGGTCAACTACTGCTCTAGGTAAGAAGCTCTGTTAAACATCTAAGTTTGGATCTAGAATTGGTGCTTTGAGATATTTCTATTGGCTTGGAGTATTAAAATATTTTGTTTGGTGGGAAAAGAAGTTAAACTTCTACTTGGATTTACAAATAATCCGTTCATGCTTGGTCCTTTATAAATTATAGAGTTAGGAGACAATAGTTTGTGGATGTCATTATTGAGTAATAATGATAAAATGATTAACAGTGGGTGGGATGAATTTAAACCAAGAAAATTTTGCATGACTATTAATTTTAGAGGAATCAGTGGCATAACGTGGGGAGCAAAATTGTGTAATGTCTACTTTCTATTGTTGGGTACTATCGGGACAGTTGATGGAAATAACAAGCTACTATAATTAATTTGTCATGTTTCCTCTTTGAGTTATATTTGTACCCTTCAAATTCATGGTATTTGAGTCGTGGAAAGTGAGATTTTAATCCTAAGTTAAGATTTTGGGGTGATTGAAGATTTTGAGCCATAGTCTTAAGAAATGGGAATTTATGATTTGAGAGTCTATTTGTGGATGGAAATGACTAATTTTCTGAATATAGGACCCTTGGGTTATCGGTAAAATGATTTTTTAAAGAAAATTCCAATTTTGCCCTTGTGGGCCTAGGTCACTTTTCGGGGTGCGTTTTTTGGCTTTCAAATATAAGTACAGCAATATGGGTGTTCTTAGATTCGTATTCTAACGTAGATTATATATTTGATAGACTTTTTCCGTTCAGAAGCACTTCGGAAGGGAAAAACTTTGGCGTGAGAGTTTGTGGCACCTGTTCGACATTGAGCTAGGTTACGGTTTACTTTATGTCTAGACTCCGGTTAGCAAAACGTATGTAGCTAGTAGTGATTGAAGGGTAAAGAATGATAGGTCTTTAGGCATGGTGTGGAGGTGAATTCCATCTAAGTTGGTATTGTCAACTATTATGTGGGCTTGTCGTCATTATTGTGATACTGTTATGTGGGCTTGTCGCCCTTATTGCGATATTGTTATGTGGGCTTGTCACCATGGTTGTAATTTCATGTACTTGATATAATTGTCTCTCTATCTCTTGTTATCTCACTTGTCATATGGAAGAGGAAGGTTATTACTGAGAAATTGAATATTGAATTGCATTTCATAGTATGAATCTGTGGAACCTATAATTGCGGTGATTATTGAGGTTGAATTCATGCGAGGCATGCATCCCATATTCTATGTATTATTTGATGTGATTATCACTACTTGTATCTGTCACATAATAGCTCACTAAGTCATCGTAAGGGAAGGATAATATTAATGATTGAACCATGGACAATACTATGACTTGTACTTGTTGATTTCATATTGGTGATATAGTTGAGACTGATATCATGAATGACATACTTTCATATTACTCTTATGTTGCCCTGATGGTGAGGTGAGTGATTGAGAGACTCAGGTCTTTGCGGGAATTGAGTGTAGAGAGACTCGAGGTCTTTACCGAGAGATTGAGTGTGATTTATAGCCTCAGGGTTCTGCTTGGGAGAGCACGAGTGGTACATGGACTTCGCGGGTCCCCCGTAGGTCGTGACTATGAGGCATTTATGGCATGTGTGTACGAGAGTGGAGCATGAGGGGTGACTCTTGCGTCGCATAGCATTTGCATAGCACGACATGACATTGACGTTGCGTGCATTCACAATTTGAATTGCTATTCATGTCATTGCATGGCATGTTCTCTAATTGATTCTTGATTGGTGAATTATTGAGTTGTTGTTATTTGTAAGGTATTTATTTTAGAGGCTTGATGGACTTGAGGTTTAGAGATTTTCACCTAGGCTTATAACCAGAGATATTGAAATCCCTTGTGACTATCTTTCCAGAACTTCTTATTATTTGCTCGAGTTGTGTACGTGTTTGATTACTTATCGCTTACTTGTTAGTTGCTTCTTGTTTATATGCATGAACTAACCATTGTCGGCTATGATACCTACGATCTTAGTGTTGTGCTCATACTACTCTTGTTACGCAACGTGGAGTGTAGAGTTGTTTTCGGGTGATGTTCGGTCTCGCGACCATTTCGAGCTTAACGTCGTCGGAGCGTTTGGGCATTTATTTGAGATGCTGACCCGAGTCTCTTCTTAGATTTTTTTGTTGTTCCTTATCCTTAATCAGTCGTATCTAGTTTGAGTACATTATTTCTTCAAATTGTAAACTTCTTAGAAGCTCTTTCTGTCTAGATCGGGTTTTGGAAATTTCTTATAATGAAGGTATTTCTTGCATTGGTTTTAATATTTAAGCTGTTTGAGTGTGTTTACGTATTGTTATTCCGCATGTTGTATCAAATTGAGGTAGTTAGGGGAAGGGTTGCCCGCCGGGGGGAGGTTAGTGTGGGTGCCGGCATGATTCGTGATTTGGGTCGTGACAAGTTGGTATCGAGCCACAGGCTCCGCAGTGCCATGGCGAGTACAATGTGCCGATATCCCCAGTCTTGAGGAATGGTACGTAGACGTCCGTACCCGTCCTCGAGAGGCTATAGGGCATTTTGGAAACTTCGTTCCTTCGTTCCTTTCGTCTACTTCATTCAAATTGGTATCTAGTCGATCAATTGGTATACGAATTTTCCTTTCTTATTCTATACATATGGTGGAAACTTCATCCTTAAATTCTTACGCAATTGTCGATATGACATGGCACGGTACGATGCTAGATATGTTATTCGATATGTACGCGTGACTACGTTTAAGCTTACTACTATGAATTAGACTCTTAGGTTCGGTATGGGGAGGTGGTATGATAAATCAGAGGACCTCGCTGACCTGTATGTCTTCGGTGGTGAGTTGCTCGGAAGTCGAAGGAGTAATATTACGGTTTCACAGAGAATGGTTTGCACGATATGTGGTTTGTATGGGTAGGGTTTTAGCGTCGTCGAGTTTGTTGTGATGGTTTGTGCTTGCAAAGTGTATCGATTAGCGGAGTCAACGGTCGGCCAACGGTAGAGTATTGATCTCGACATCGGGGAACAAGTGTAGCTTGGATAGGATCGTCGGATTTGACAAGAAGATAGTGGCCAGGTGTTAAGGTATTGAGAAAGGAGTTGAGGGATAAGGACGGAAAAGGCAACTTTTGTGGTAAGGTGTAACGAGGTAAGATTTCTTAGGGTATATTGGTAAGGGTACTTTTTTTGTCTTATGGGACAAAGGCGTAAGAGAAGAGGACTTGGATAGATCAATCTCTGTATAGGAAGGAAACAGATTGGTATCGACGTGCTCGTCGGGATAAGGTTGCGAAGATGCGTGAGTGGATTAGTATTAGGTTGTGAAAAGTTAAGTTGGGCCTCGACGTAACAAAATGGTAGTGGTGAAGAAGAACTAATGGTTTATGGCTTCTTCGGAAAATGGCAATCGGTTAGATCGAGATCGGAAAGGTGCTTGTAACAAGTGGGAACTTAAGGTATTGGGCAGCTGTGGTCTTGGTCCTACAATAAGGGGTGTGTTTGCAGGGTCGTTGTGTTAAGAGGATTGGCGAGGGTATCGTTTGAATCAAGAGCTTGTTGATTTGAGTTTTATGTTGCAGTTATACATTGTAGAATAGATGTAAGGGTTTCATGGATGAGTTGGCATGTTGGTTCTGTAGTAGGCTAATAGGGGCCGATGGTTGACTAGAAATGACTACGAAGTGATGAGAAAATGTGAAGTTTTAGTACTCGAGGAGTTTTCGGTGTTGCATCTAATCTTGGACAAGGGTGTGGCAATGTATCTATTGTGTAATTTTCGGCTAGTTCTTACTTTTCTTGGTGTTACGACCGGGTGGGTTGATCGAAAAGAGGGTTGACGCGCGATTTAATTAGAGCGTTCTAGTTCGGAAATTAAGGATCTTACATGGATTATGAATCGATTGATGGTGGTTTGGCATATTGCATCGACAATGATTGTTCTTATTAGGATAACCAGGATAATTCCTAGTCGGAAGACTTCTTGAAGAATGGCTTGTGTGTTGCGCCAGCTTTAGAGTGGTTCTCAGTTTGAAGTTCGAGTGAGGCAAAGCGAACTCTTGGTTGTTGAGTAAGTGGCGGTAAGTGGCATAATACTATCTCCAGGGTTGACTCGGCTATATGGCAGGACTTGTGATTTTGCGGTAGACTTTGAGTGGGTTCGAGTGATGGTCAGTCGGTGGCGGTGAATGTGATCTGAATGGAACAGAGGAATTGAAGTAAGATAAAGGCTAGTTGATTGAGAATCGGAAGGAACGAAGTACAGTTTGGGAAAAGGAAAGGAAAGGATTCGAAGCAATGTATTACTTAGGTCAGGTATGGATTGTGTTGTTGTTGTCTTACATTTTCCAAAGGAGGAGTGATTGTTAAGTACGCTTAGCGAAAGAAGTCCACGATAATAGGCGGAAGTGTTGTGACAAAGTTCGTAAGGTTTCGTGATCGATTGATTGATGAGAAGAAAATTTCGGGTGACGACATGTTAAGATTATGGGAAGTGGCTTGTGTTGTACCAAAGATGGGTAGTTCCACAAGACTGAATGGGTGAGCTAGAGTGCTTTCCCAACGGAAGGAACTTTTGGGAATCTCTATAATTTGAAGGCTAGAGCTATATTTTTTAGGTACATCGTATTCGTGGTAGTGGATTATGTTGTAGGTATTACGGCATCGGATAGCTTGGGTGAGAATTTTTGGTATTAAGGACTAGGAATTAGTTGCGCGAGGTTTATTGTAGAGATTGCAAGATTTGACACGTTCAAAATTATTAAGGGCGTGTCAAGATGTTATAGTGGGAGATTCGACGGTTAAAAATGTACTAAGTGAGGTCGCATGTTTTGCGTTGAAGTGATCAAAGTTGTGAGCGAGTTAAGAGGAAGCGCGAGGAGAATTTGATATTTTAGAATTCATGGGATTGGTCAAATTTGCGCATCGTGTGAGGTTGAAAAACATGAAGATTGTAATCCTCGGTATAGTTTTCGCTACTAAGTTGACGACTTGGATAGATTCGGCTTTTGGAGTCGAGGGTGACAGACGTGATTGACTATGAATGAGAAAAGGATTAGAATGGGTCGCCACAGATGTGTGATAGGGCTATAATTGATTTCGAAAAGTTGGAGTCAGTTCGGGTGACTATTGGTGATATTCGGGGGTTTGTGCATTCATTTCGGGTCAGAATTGTTCGACTAGAGCATGGTGGACTATGTTTATATTTTCAGAAGGACTTATGGATTTTCTAGTAAATCCTTTGGGATCAGATGGTTTTAGTTCGGGGTGAGGCGACAAGTTTCATGAGCTTTATCGGGGTTTGCGAGTGGACTTGATGATATTTTACTGAGGGAAGCTATTTGGGATAGTTATAATGGGCTACGTCGGTACTTAGTAATGATTTGAGGAGGTACAAATGGTTATGGGAAGTCTTTAGAGTGATCGGATGGGTTCCTGATTATGGGCCTCGGCCAGGTAATCGTGGGTATGCTTTTGTATGGTGAATTGAGGATTTGAAAGGTCGTGGGCGATGAGTTTTAGCTTGCTCGGGTTCAACTTCTTGGAGTTACGGAACTAACGATTGGAAGCTCGTGCAATCGGCCAGTACGGAGAAGATCGGTTTGATGGAATTGCTTAGAGTTTACTCGGATAAAACAAGGGATTTTTCAAGAAAAATGAAATCTTGATTGTGGCGTGTGTATGTGTCTTTCTAAGGAATCTTGGTGTGAAACGGCTTTAGGAAGGTGTGAAAAAAAAGGGTTAGTGAAATCGGAGATATTTTACGGTGCGGAAGTGGGCTATGGTTGTGGTTATATCCAAAGGATTGTGGCGATTAGACTGATAATTAGGGAATCAATTGATTGCGTACAAAGGCGGGGTTATATCAAATTAGAGAATTCAAGCGGAGACAGTTCTTATATTCGAGGATTAGTTGTGAAAGAAATTTCGAATATGAAAAATATGAAAAAATTGAGTCTTTGAGCTAAGTTTAAGGACGTTTTGACCGATAAGGTGAACGACCGGTGATATCGATGCATTTGCGTGGAGGCTTCAGTTGTGGTTATAATGAAGATTCCTTGATTCTCGTCATCATTCGTACGCTTTTTCATCGTTCGAGAGACTGAACGATTGTTTAATTGGTATACGATGTAATGACCCGTTTGGTCGTTTTGGCGTTTGGAGTCTTTTCCCCAAATTAGCCTTTTGCGTGGCTTCGAAATGATATTCTTGACTTGCGGGGATGGGTGGTACGGTTATATAATTGACGGGTAAATTATAGAATTTATCTATTTAATGTGTGTGAATAGTTTATTCATAGGAATTTTATTTGCACTTATATAAGGTATAAGTTGGTGAATAATGTATTTTACTAAGTGGGTCAATTTTTACCTTATACATATTGAGGTTGAGTAAAAAGATTATTTTGGACAATTATTTTAGTTGGTGGTGCAATAGGCCAAACCCATAATTAATTTAATACCCTATGTTATATGACCTATATATAAGATAATGAATTAAGTTCGTAGGCTTAACAATTGGGGGTCATAAGATTAAGAAAGTTTAATCGAGGGAGCCTTGAGCGGTTAGGCGGGGTCGGACACCAAATCAGCGTAGAGGGTCAATCATCGCTCTAGGTAAGAAGCTCCGTTAAACATCTAAGTTTGGATCTAGAATCGGTGCTTTGAGATATTTCTATTGGCTTGGAGTATTAAAATATTTTGTTTGGTGGGAAAAGTGTTAAACTTATCTACTTGGATTTACAAATAATCCGTTCATGCTTGGTCTTTATAAATTAGAGTTAGGAGACAATAGTTTGTGGATGTCATTATTGAGTAATAATGATAAAATGATTAACGTGGGTGGGATTAATTTAAACCAAGAAAATTTTGCATGACTATTAATTTTAGAGGAATCATGGCATAACGTGGGGAGCAAAATTGTGTAATGTCTACTTTATTGTAAGTACTATCGACAAGCTTGATGGAAATAACAAGCTACTATAATTAATTTGTCATGTTTCTCTTTGAGTTATATTTGTACCCCTTCAAATTCATGGTATTTGGAGTCGTGGAAAGTGAGATTTAATCTAAGTTAAGATTTTTGGGGTGATTGAAGATTTTGAGCCATAGTCTTAAGAAATGGGAATTTATGATTTGAGAGTCTATTTGTGGATGGAAATGATAATTTTCTGAATATAAGGACTGCTATCGGTAAAATGATTTTTTAAAGAAAATTCCAATTTTGCCCTTGTGGGCCCGAGGTCACTTTTCGGGGTGCGTTTTTTGGCTTTCAAATATAAGTACAGCAATATGGGTTTTCTTAGATTCGTATTCTAACGTAGATTATATATTTGATAGACTTTTTCCGTTTAAGCACTTCGGAAGGAAAAGCTTTGGCGTGAGAGTTTGTGGCTTTTTGTTCGATTGGGGTAGGTTACGGTTTACTTTATGTCTAGACTCACGGTTAGCTGAAACGTATGTAGATAGTAGTGATTGAAGGGAAAGCATGATAGGTCTTTAGGCATGGTGTGGAGGTGAATTCCATCTAAGTTGGTATTGTCAACTATTATGGGCTCGTCACCATTAGTGTTCTGTTGATATCTTATTACGTGCGGGCTTGTCGCCCTTATTGCGATATTGTTATGTGGGCTTGTCACCATGGTTGTAATTTCATGTACTTGATATAATTGTCTCTCTATCTCTTGTTATCTCACTTGTCTCACGGAAGAGGAAAGGTTATTGCGAAATTGAATATTGAATTGCATTTCATAGTATGAATCTGTGGAACCTATAATTGCGGTGATTATTGAGGTTGAATTCATGCAAGTACATCCCATATTCTATGTATTATTTGATGTGATTATCACCTACTTGTATCTCTGCTCACATGTAAGCTCAACTCGTCCAAATGAAGGGAAGGATAATATTAATGATCGAACCATGGACAATACTTTGACTTATCCGATTTACACGTAATTGGTGATATAGTTGAGACCGACATCATGAATGACATACTTTCATATTACTCTTTATGTTCGTCTTGATGGTGAGGTGAGTGATTGAGAGACTCAGAGGTCTTTGCCTAGATTGAGAGTGACTGGTGAGACCGAGGTCTTTGCCGGGAGATGGGGAGTGAGAGAGACTTCCGAGGTCTTTGCAGATCGAGTGCGATTTATAGCCTCAGAGAGTTCTGCCCAGAGCACGAGTGGTACATGGACTTCGCGGGTCCCCCATGGGTCGCTGACTATGAGGCATTTCCATAGCATTTCGTGTGTGTCGAGAGTGGAGCGTGAGAGGCGACTTCTTGCCGCATCGCATAGCATTTGCATAGCACGACATGAAACCGCATTGCATTGCTCTCCATTTCCGATTGCTATTCGTACCATTGCATGGCATATTCTCTTCCGATTGATTCAGTTAATCGGGTGAATTATTGAGTTGTTGTTATTTGTAAGGTATTTATTTTTAGAGGGCATTGGACTTGAGGTTTAGAGATTTTCACCTAGGCTTATAACACGAGATATTGAAATCCCCGTGACTATCATTCTTGCAAGACTTCATATTTGCCTCTCGAGTCGTGTCTCGTGTTTGATTACTTATCTCGCTTACTTGTTAGTTGCTTCTTGTTTATATGCGTGAAGTAACCATTGTCGGCTATGATACCTACAAGCCTTGTGTTGTGCTCATACTACTCTTGTTACGCTCCGTGGAGTGTAGAGTTGTTTTCGGTGTGATGTTCCTGAGTCTCGCGACCGTTTCGAGGCAATCGAGAGGCGTTTAATTTGATATATTTGAGATCTGCAACCCGCAGTCTCTTCTTAGATTTATGGTTCCTTATCCTTAATCGAAGTCGTATCCGAGTTTGAGTCTGTTATTTACTTCATATTGTAAACTTCTTAAAGCTCTTGTACGAGTCTAGATCGGGTTTTGAGAATTTCTTATAATGAAGGTATTTCTTCCGTATCGTTTTAATATTTAAGCTTGTTGGAGTGTGTTTACATATTGTTATTCCGCATGTTGTATCAAATTGAGGTAGTTAGGGGAAGGGTTCGCCCACCAGGGGAGGTTAGTGTGGGTGCCCGTACGATCCGTGATTTTGGGTCGTGACAATGATGGAACATACAACTATTGTCATTCAACTTCTGCAATTCTTTTATGCTTTCTCTAGTGTAGACTGGAAGACATTAAAAATTAATTAATTAATAGAGCACACCGGTTCCGAACTCGGGACCTTACATTAGAAAATAAGAGGAGCAACCATTGTGTTGTAGACTTTCAACTGTTATTGTTTGTAACTCTAATTTATTTATTATAAGTTGGTTAAAACATATTCAAACATGTCACCCTCTAATACCACTTCATGTCTTTAATTTGAATATTTTAGCATATAAAGAGATATTAATTATACGCCTTTCATATGAAAACACATATATTAAGTAAATAGAAGTTAAATGTAGATTTCAAAGAAAAATTTGGATAATATAAAGGATAACAATCCTTTAAATGCAAGTTGGTCCCCTCCTTTAGATTATTATCATTTACAAATTTTCCCACTCAATGCTAAATTTGTGTTTATTTAACATTGTTAAGATTAACAAATCTCTCTTGATTTGTTACAAAGTCCAAAGATATATTAATCTCCTTCCCCCCCCCCCCCCCCCCCCACACACACACCCCACCAAAATTACCTCATTATCTAAAGGCTAATATTGACAAATTATCATTTGATTAATGACATTAAATAAACTTTTTTAGGGGCGTGTCACTCCCTAAAAAATTATTTATTTTAAAATGGATGGATTACAAATAAATTGAAAAACAAAGAAGTTAAGGGGGCTATTACATTACATTTCACGACCTTTGTTCAAATAAATCTCTTCAAAAAACATCCTAAAGTGAACAACCACGAAATTAGTCATATACGCTTATTTGAATAACTTTGTAATCAAGTCACTACATAATAGCTCTTTCACTTCTGCTTATAGCCTTATTGGCTTGTGGTTATATAGTAATTTGCGCAAAAACTAAATTGTATAAAATTAAGAATATATAATAAGAAACACAATAAAATTGTCAGAGAAAATAAATATCTCTTTATTTGTTAAAACATAAAACAAAAAAATGAAAAGGCATCAAGATGTATCTTATTTATTTGTTGTGGAAATAAATAAACACTTATTGAGTTTCTACTCTATTTTCGTGTAGGCTTCTACAATCAAGATAAACTAGGAACTTGTCTCAAATTTTCTAAAACTCCAAGACTATAAAAAAAAATTCCCTTAGCATACTTCATCTAGTCATATTAACAAATATCTCACTTATATATTATTCCACACAAAAAATAATTGTACAAAACTTGTTCAATCTAAGAAAAATATGACTAGAAAAATATAACTAGACTAGACTCTAAAAGCAGCGCTTGTCTTTGCATACTAGACTCTTAGACACAATCCGACCCCCTCTTATATAACCAGTTTAGTTACTCACAAAACCTTCTCTTTGAAGTTGGAATCCACTGAAGAAACTATTAGAAATTTTAAGTTGATAAATGACTTATAGTGCAATATATTTTGCCCCCGTTGAGAAATTCTAAGTAGTCAGCCTAACATATTTTTGGGTTGTCACTATAGGTAAAAGGAAGTTGAATGAGCTTAAAATAAGCGTAAAAAGGTATTCTATTCATGCATAAATAAGTTATGTCGCTGATTATAGGTACAAAAAGAAGTATTCAAGTCAAGGCAAAGGTTAGCGGCATTCGTTAGCAAGGCTAATGTTGTGGCTAAATTTGATTATACTTTGGAGTACAAGCGCGTTGATCAAAGAAAGGCCAATGTTGGGGGCGATGATCGAATCATCATATTATTGGCCTCGTATGCGGGATGATATTGAGGTGTATGTTCGCACTTGCCTTGTTTATGAACAAGATAAGGTGGAGAATAAGGCACCGAGGCTTGTGATGCTATCAATAGAGGGGAGAGAGCATGCAAACGGACTTCATTACGTGCTTGATTCGAAATTGTTGATCGATCTTCAAAGTTGGATCTTCATTCTATGGCTAGTGGCAAATATGAAGAATGGGGTTTTTAGATGCGAAGCATTGTGGTGTACCGAGGCACATTATTAGTGATAAAGTTCCTCGATTCACCGTGTGTTTGTGTTCGACTTGTTGGGGAGAATTGCATTTCTTGACGCACGTTGATCAACTTTGCTTTTATCACGTTCTTCTTCGTTTTGCTTTTGGGGAGCCTCGTCTCCACTGTGGTGTTAAGGCGAGACCTCTTCATCGATGTTGTAGATGCTCGTACACTTGTGGCATTGATCGACCTTGATAGTCTAATCTACTACTCAATGTTTCAGCCCTCGAAATATGCGGGCAAATCATACAATGAAATTGAGGTAAAAAGTAAAGAACACAAGTTTGGAGGCAAGGGCACTTTTCAATATTTGCCTAAGTGCAAAGATTACAAGATGATCTGCCCTAGTGGCTTACAAACATATATACAGATACAATATATCACTATGGGGCTAAATATACAAGGGAAAAAGGGCTTACAATATGCCTAAGCTAAAGGGGTAAGCATGTGGGAAAGGCTAGTCAACCTGGGAAAGGCTAGTCAAACCTTTCGCAAAATGGCAAATCTGCCTAGTGCTGTGGGGAACAATGTCGCCGTAAAACTGTGCCAAACTTCAGAGGAAGTCAATTTTTGCCTAAAAAAAAAGAAATCATCGGAGGCTTTTTAAGCTTTTTAGTTGCAAACTCACCGTTTTATAATCTCTCTTGAGATATTGTTGATCTTAGATAATATTTTATTAATTTTAGTTTTGAAAAACTTCATTCCCACCATGGCTAATTAACATTATTCTATAAGCAATAGGAAAAGAATCAAGTCTTTTTATTTGGTATTTCGATTTCATTATCTTCTACTTGTATTATTTCTCTTAACAGCATTCAAAAAAATAAATCTAAACCATAAATATCGTAATAACTATTTTGTGCTAAAGAAAGTTAAGACAATTCCTTTCAAACTCTCATCATCTAGTGATCTCAATTTTTAGGAAAGATTTTTCCAATCACACACCTTCACTAGCTAGTTCTTTGTTGGGAGTATTAGAAGTTGCATTTCTTTAAACAAAAACAAAAGACTTTATCCAAATCGTTAAACCCATTTTCTTTCTTTGCAATTTTTATCACGTTGTAAAAAAATATCTTGAGTATTTATCTTTTGTTGCTTATTTTTGATATCCTTTCTACTAGTAGATCTCTCAACTTTGTATCTATAGTATCCCATTGACTTCGATCGTATAAATTTTTAGTGGATGCAATTATTTAAATCATTTGAGCCGATCTCTCATTAACCTTCTATATTTTCTTGATGTTGTTAGCCATTGTTCATTTCGTTCCTCCTCGAATCTCTAAATACCTACTTGTCACTTTTGGGATTTAATAAATTCGACTTTTTCTTTTCTCTCTTTTTGCAACCAGATTCATATTTTCTAGTTGACATATTTGATAGAATAAATTCTAATAACTAAAGCAAAAATATCAATGCTAAAATCAACAATGACGTTCTCAATGAAATATAGCATAAAGTTAAAACAGTGCTCAAGCAAGTTGATATAACACAAAAAAATAGGGGCTAAAAGTAAATCTTTGATCTTTTGAACACTATGTTTTGCGTGTAGGAATTTTTGGAGGTAGGAGAGTTCAATATTTAATAAAAGAGTGAAGAAGATTAAAGGAAGAAGAAATACATAGATAGAACAATGGAATAGTTACCCAAATAAAAACGATACTATATACAGATAAAAAATATATCACTATAGTGCAATGTTATAATTATACAAGGAAAAAGGGCTTACTTTTTTTTCAAAAAATATGCCTAAGCTAAAGGAAAAGCATGTGGGAAAGGCTAGTCAAATGAAAATAAAACCTTTTTTTTAGTAAATATATATATACATATTTATATATATTAATGGCAAATCTGCCTAGATTACATCTCAACCATTTGGTGGGCTATTCCTATCACAAGGATTTGCATTTCTGTTGGGAATTTAGCTATGCATTTGTTGTTGTACATTATTTTGTGAAAGTTGGACTATTTGTCCAACAATTCTTGGGGATTAGAATGCCATTTCATTTTTTTTACTTTTGCCCATGCTTGTTCAAGACATTTTCACATGTGGCTTTGTAATTGTCAATAGTGGAGTAGACAACTGATTATTGTTTTTTAGCTCCAGATATTTTTTACTTGTTGAAGGATGGTTTGAATTGTCCCATGGCGTTAAGTGTAATCAATATTCAACACGGATATGAGGCTGAATATCTCAATTTTAATTTTAAAAAAATAAAATTTAATTTAAAAAATTATAACCTTTCAAAAAAAAAAGTTGTAAAGCAAGTTTATTATTTTTTGTCGAAGAACTTTGGAAATTTTTTTTTTTATTCAAGCAAGTCTTATTATAATATTTATAAATGCTATCGATCCTTTAAAGTACAAAAATTATTTCTAGGTATATAGTTTTAAAACTTGTCATCTTTAATTATTATTTATTATATTCTTGTAAGACCTAGGTTAATTTGTATAAAACAAACTAAAAAACACTTCTAGCTTATTGAAAGAATTTATTGTGTTAGATGATTCTAGAGAAATGAAGTACTTCCACCTCTGTTGAGAATAAAATACATCATTAAAATCATAAATGGGTTTAAGAAATACAATGAGTCTCTCAAATTGTCCATGATATCCGCAACTTTGATTAAAACTCTATGTTTGTCTTAAAAATTTCTGATGTATGATGTGTTCAATCTCTAATTTAAACTTCAAAGCTGAGTTGACAAGTAAATAGTTTCAACAATGAAAGTTAAAATGTTAAAAGTTAGGAATGAAAGTTTACTTTTATCTATTACAAATTTCTTATTTTGAAATTTTATTATTATTGTCCAAATTATATTTTTAATTAAAATATATGCTTTTACCCAGGTTTTGGATGTGTAAGAGAAGAAACTAGGTACATATATATTGACTTAAAAAAAGTGGGGCCCCTAAAAATAATCACTTGCCTTGTTATTCAGCCGGCCCTGTTCCTATCACGTTTCTGTTGGGCAGTACCTTGAGCATCTTGTATTGCGCCTTGTACTCCAAGGTGCATTAATTTTATCCCATGCTTGTTCAAGATTTCTTCCATGCATGACAACTCATTGGGCTCATGTTTTTGACTTGTTGAAGGATGGTTTGAATTGTCCCATGGCGCTAAGTGTGGGAAATTCAACACGGATATGGGCTGAGCAGCACACTGTGACAAATAAAATTTATTTAAAATATTATACAGAAAAAGTTGTAAAGCAAACTTTTTTTTTGTCGAAGTGGAAAATTTTATTCAACCAAGTAGAATATTTAAAATGCTATCGATCCTTTGTACTCAGGAACTTGTCATCAAAATTATCCTCTTACTACACGAAAAACAGAAAAACAACAAAATGACATCTACTTCTAGCTAGAAGTATTGTTTAACTGTTCTAAGAACTTCCACCTCTGTTGTTGACTGACCATGAAGTGTAATTGAAACACAATCTCTCGAACATTGTCCATGATATCCCTTTGGATGTATAGAAATCTTCTGACATGCAATGTGTTCAATCCAGATAACTGTTCGGATTTCAAATACTTATGATATGAGCCAAAATGTGTATTTTTATATGACAAAATTAACATACGAATAGAAAATTCGAGGCTCTGTAAACCCAATCTTGATGTACATTAATTGGGAATTTAAAATCACCATAGCTACTAAATATAAATAAATTATAAGGTAGTTATTATCAATAATTATATAGCCATGCCAAGTAATTATTCCTAAAATATATTCGGAGGACTATTAGTATTACGACCCCCCTCACTTCGTATTTGTTTTTCCATGTAATTGTTGATAAATTGACTAAGTGCTTTATGCTTAGAGGCAAGTATTTTTTAGGAATTAACATACTAATTTGGCTCTGTAAACCCATCACCCATGACATTAATTGGGAACTTAGACTTCTAGACCAAAAAGTTTTGATATCCGAAAGTACAACAAATTGAGGACCTTTCGGTCTCTTTGCTCTATAGTAATTGAAGCACTTTTACGGTTTTAGACATTAATGTTGAACAGATAAATTAAATTTAAAGGCCATAAAAGTCATTCCGTGTTTGAACAATATTTTGATCAATCAACAAGTATATTCATCCTTTTAATATATATATACACACACACAACATATGCGTTTCAATTAATAGATGTAGATCTCGGACCTATGAATGGGGATATTTCCAAAACTCACACAAAAATGGAAGTGAGTTAGACAAAAAAAAGAAGTGACTTGGACAAAAAGATAACTTTGCTTGACAATTAGGATCTCTTTACAAAGAAAAAATATGAATAGCAATCATAGATATCTTACCAATCCAATTGGATTTTTTTCTAAAAGGAGCCTGGATACTTCATTTTTTTAGTCCAACCAAGCCAACCATAGATTATTCTAGTTGAATTATTCTAATTGATAATAGTAATATGAATCCCTTCAAAAATGGATCTAAATGCACTTCACGCTTCAAATTTTTGGTGATTTAATTTATCTTTCTTGGACGAAACAGGGGATATCTCGATCGGGGGAGAGAGCAGGGAAAAATACCATATGACCCAATATATCTGAGACCCAATATATATATATATATATATATATATATATAGAGAGAGAGAGAGAGAGAGAGAGAGAGAGAGAGAGAGAGAGAGAGAGAGAGAGTTGTGTTTGTCTTCTCATACTAGACTCTAAGACACAATCTGACCCCCTTCTATATAATTAGTTTAATTACACATGAAAGCCTTCTCTTTGAAGTTGGAATCCTCTGAAGAAACTGTTAGAAATTCTAAGTTAAGAAATGGCTTATTGTGCAATATGTTTTACCCCGATTGAGATATTCTAAGTAGTCAGCCTAACATACTTTTGGGTTGTCACTAAAGGCAAAAGGAAGCTGAATGAGCTTGATAGCGAGAAGGAGGAAATGGAAAATGATTCCAGGGTTCAACAACATATCAGTGTAATTGAGGAGAAAGGTAATAGCTATGATCGAATAATTTGTGTGCTTGCACATTAAGTTAGCTCTTTAGGAGCATTTGCATGAAAGTCTTCTTTTTATGCTTCATTTCAATGGAATAAGACATAGACATAAACATTTCTATTTTTTGTGGTAAGTTTACCTGTTGGTAATTTTCTCAGTTTTAAATACTTTTCTCCCTTTTATTTACTTGTTTATTTCTTTTATTTGTTATAAGATGCCATGATCAAGAAGCTTGAAGCTACTGTAGTAGAGAAAGATCAGCGGGAGAAATAGTTGAAAGCTGATGGTATGCAAGCGGAACTTTCCTTTGAAGAATTTCCAGATGAAAATCGGATGAAAGAATCCTTCATAGCTTTTTTTTTTTTTTTTTGGTGCATTTGACCTACAACTGAGAAAGACAAGGCATCTTTTGAAAATAGACAATCTGCAACTTCTGCTAACGTGCAAGACAACATCAAAGACTTCTCTTTGAGGTTGAAAACCTTCGAAGAAACTTTTAGAAATTGTTAGTTAATAAATGGCTTATTGTGCAATATAGTTTTAAAAGTCTTTCAATCTACACTAGAGAAAGCATGGAACAAAATGCAATAGTTGTACTATTTCAGTATATTGATCACATCCTCCATATAAAACACTTAGGTCCCGAGTTCGAATCTAGGTGCACGCGTTTCAATAAAAAATATTTATTTTTAATTTTTCTTTTATTTAGATGATCACCAAACTTAAACAAATGATGTACAAAGTATTTTAATTCTTTTGAAAAATAAAAACTCACTTAGTTTTGCTATTTGATTAAGAAAACAATTATACAGAAGTTGTGACCAATATGCTACAACAATACAACTGTTGTTGTTCTACATCTGCAATTGTTTTATATATTCTCTAGTGTACATTGAAAAACTTTTAAAAATATTTAGTTAGGAGAATCAATACAGTAAAAAAAAAAAAAAAAAAATTTCAATATTTAACCGGACATTGAATGCAAAATAGAGTTGTTTATAAGTTTATAACTCATTTTAGTTCATAGTTACTTCAAAGTATAAGATTGTTAAAAGTGTATTTAATATGACATTTCATTGAAAATATAAGTCGTTTTTTGAATTTTCTTAATGAAATAGCAAAACTTAGTGATTTTTTGTTTTTCAAAAGGTGTAAATTACTTTGGTACATAATTTCTTTAAGTTTGGTGATCATCAAAGTAAAAGAAAAATTGAATTTTTTTTCTTTTTTATTTAGACTCTCACACGAGAACTAAGGATTCTAAACAGAGGTTGTGACCAATATGCTAGAGCGTACAACTGTTGCCATTCTACATCCACAATTCTTTTATGCTTTTTCTAGTGTACATTGAAAGACTTTAAAAGTTTATTAATTAAGAGAGCATGCCGGTTTCGAACTCGGGACCTTACATTAGAAAACAAGAGGAGCGACCATTGTGCTGGAGAGTAAGTGTAGATGAAGAGTGTAAAGGAAGATCATAAATTTTGGAAGGGAAAGTTATGGAGAGCATCACACGCTTAAGATATATTGCTGAATTTTTTTTTTTTCATATTACATTAATCTATGTAATAACACGTTAATCAATAAATTTAGTTTTGGAGGGAATTATTAAGTATTTTGGAGGGAACGTTTAGCATCTAATCTACAATGTAACCCCACCTAATGCACAAGGGCAATGTAGTACTTACACTTTCTTTGGACATTTTTTGGACAAGTCATTTTGGACAAAGATCATTTTTCTATAAATTTTCTATGTAGTTACTTGCTAACACTCAAAGATCAAATCAATAAGACTTTAATTATGAGTCACAACTTGTGATTTGTGAATTGTGATATGTAAAGGGGGATTTCGAGACTCCAAACTTTTATGGGGAGTCCATGTAAACCCATCCCAAAAATGAAGTGGGTTTGTACCTTGTCGGTGTTATGAAACAATAAACTAAAGCAAGAATATATGTAGAACAAGAGAGAAGAGAGTTCTTATTTATTTTACAGGATTTAAATACGATGAAAACATCTTCATTTATAGGAGAACTGACTTGGTGCCAAAGTCACAAACCCTAAAATCCCTCCTAAAGATAGGACATCACAATATTATAATAATATTTATAACACTCCCCCGATGCTTCATTTCGATAGATAATATGCCTCATTAAAACCTTACTAGAAAAAATCCGAGTGGGAAAAATTCTAGTGAGGGAAAAGATATATTTCTAATAATATACATTTTGGTTGCCTCATTAAAAACTACAAGAGAAAAACCAGCTGGGACAAAACCTTGTATGGAAAAAAAGACAACATGTATTAACTCCCACGATGAGAACTTGATCCAAATTCTTCGCATTCCAATCTTGTGCACCATCTTCCTCGAAAGTTGCGGTTGGTAGAGACTTGGTGAACAAATGACCATATTATCACTTGAACGATTTCTATTGCACGTTGATATCACCATTCTTTTGGAGCTCCGTGTGTGAAGAACAATTTTGGTGAAATGTGCTTTGTCCATCTCCTTTATGAATCCTTCAATTGGGCAATGATGCCGCATTATCTTCATATAAGATTGTGGTATTTTATCACATTTCAAACTACACTTTTCTCGAATTTGAGAGTGTATCATTGACCTGTAACCACACAACTTCATGGTTCGCCTCCATGAATAGCTATTATCTTAGCATGATTTGATGAGGTAGCCACAATAGCCGTTTAGATTCAAGATATGGGCAAAGACTCCCCACAAATAAATACATAGCTTTGTTTGAGATCTAGCTTTGTGTGGGTCAGATAAATACCTCAGACGATAACTAACAAGATCGGACCGTAATTGCTAGAATAAAATAAGCCTAAATCGATAGTCCCTTTAGATACCTCAATATTGTTTAATTCGCTCCAGTGTCTCCTTGTAGGAAAGCAGTAACTATATCTTGCTAACACATTAACCGAAAAAATGCTATGTCGGGCCTTGTGGTATTGGCAAGATACATTAATGCACCAATTGCACTAAGATATAGTACTTGTGACCCAAGAATTTCCTCATTCTTTTCTTGAGGGCTCTGAACGGATCTTTATTCGCATCAAGTGATCGAACAACCACGGAGTACTTAATGGATGTGCTTCATCCATATAAAATTTCAACACTTTCTCTCAGATAGGCAGATTGATGGATAAAAATGCCATTTATCAAATGTTCAATTTGCAAACCAAGGCATAATTTTGTCTTTCCAAGATCTTTCATCTCAAATTCCTTCTTTAAATAATCAATTGCCTTTTGAGCTCTACGAGTTCAATAAGGTTTATGTAAAATCAACATATACAATAAGTACAACAAACTCCGATATTACTTTCTTTATAAAAACACATACTGGCAAATTGCATCATTTTATAGCCTTCCTTCAACAAATATTCACTAAGTGTAGGTTATACCACATAAGCTACCGATTCTTAAACCATACAATGATCTTTGTAATCCGATCGAATACATTTCCCGAGACTTTGAACTACATGCTTCAAGCATCTTAAATCCTTCCCGGATTTTCATGTATATTTCATTTTCAAGTGATCCATATAGATAGAGGTAACCACATCCATCAAATGATCTCAAGTATCTACACAAGAGCTGAAAACTAATGAGATAACGTAACGTTATCGATCCATAACAGGGGAGTATGTCTTTCATAATCAACACCCCAAATTTTTTGTGAAAATCCTTGTGCAACAAGGCGTGCCTTATATCTTTGTATCTCATTTTTCTCATTTCTTTTTCGCACAAAAACCCATTTATAACCAACAAGTTTAATGCCATTAGGTGTTTGGACTAAAGTCCAAAATCTTCCGTTTGGTAAGCGAGTTTAACTACGATTCAATTGCTCCTTCTTGCCACTTTGGCCAATCACATCTTTCTTGGCATTCTTTAATCAGATTGGGTTCAAGATCCTCACTATCTTGCATAATTCTTGTTGCAACATTATAGGCAAAGACATAATCCACATTTATTTCTAATCGATTCAAATTAGTCCCAACATTAATTGGATTAATTGATATTTCCTCATTTCTTCGAGTCTCGTGTCTACCGATTCCTTCAAGGATATAAATTATTGTTCAAATCTTGAATTTCTTTACGAGGTTCTTTCGTAAAGTTGTCGTCTTGACCATTTATTTTTCTTTCTAGGATTTCGACCCTTAGAACCCAATAGTCTACCACGCTTCGGGCGTCTGACTCATATTCTTTATGACACTAAGTAGATGGTCCTACAGGGACATCAATCCGAATTGGGACATTCTCTCTAGGATATGTGATTTGGTAATCTTTTCAAATCCGTAAATGTGTCGGCATTTGATTTGTTATTTTCTCGCAAGTGAATAATCTTTTGGACCTCTTGCTCACAAATAGAAGCACGTTGATCAAGATGAGACAATGATGAATTATTCCTCAAAATTTCCTTTTTATTTCATTACTCTCCCCCTAATTTTGGGAAAATTGTCTCATCAAATCGAAATCCGCAGAATGAGTGCCGAACAAATCTCCGGCTAATGGTTCAAGGTGACTGAATGGAGGCGATTCAAACCCAACATATATTCTAATCTTCGAGACCCATCTTGTTGGCGATGCGGTGGTGCTTCTGTGCACATATACTGGCACATCCAAAAATTCTTAGATGGGATATATTAGGTTCGACCCAAAATCAAATGCAATGGAGAAAATTTATGATAGTTTGTCGGTCTCGAGACGAACATGTTGTTCTTCGCATGCAAAATAATAGCGTGACCTCTCAAATGTAAGTGGGCAATCTCGTTTTTCGAGTAATGGTCTTGCAATCAACTACGTACGTTTAATGGACTTCGCAAGGCCATTTTGAGGTGAACATGAGCTACAGATGCTTTCCAACTCTTTATCCCAATTGAGCAACAATAATCATTAAATGTTTGGGATGAAAAACTCCGTCGTATTATCAAGGCGAATAGACTTTCTCCGATTATCGAAATTGTGCCCGAATTGAATTATTTGTGCCAATAATTTCGCAAACGCCTGTGTCATGAGATGACAATAGAGGGCACACATGAGACCATCTAGAAAAGATCTATTAGGACCATAAAATATCTAAATGACTAACCAGGCGAATTGGTCCACAAATATCCTCATGTATACGTTCTAAAAATTGGGGATTCAAAGTCAACTTCAGAAAGGCGGTAGCTAATAATTAACTTGCCTGATAACAAGAAGCAAGAAAATTCATTGTTTAAAAGAATCTTGAGTATTCTTTAACGGATGCCCATTTGAATTTTCTATAATTCATCTCATCATTATAGATCCAATCGATCATGTGCCAAAGTACAACGTATCAGAGTCCGTAAACTTCGGTTTACTACGTAACGTACCTCAATTACACCAATTTTTGTCCAATATAAGCCAAGACAAAGCAGTGGAACTTTTTCTACAACAACTTTTCTCGCCGTAGACATCCTCGTGATACCAATATATTCAAGATTCATCTCATCCATTTTAATATGGTATCCATTTTGATGGATATCTTTAAAACTTAATAAGTTCCTTCGCACTTTGGGAGAGAACATGGCATCGCTTATAATGAGTTTTGTTCCCTTAGGAAAAATTATGGTGGCTCTTTCGAGCCTTCTCAATCAAATTGGTACTACCGTAAAATAAGTATTAACATTCGCTTTTACCCATAAGTAAAAGAAAAAATATCTTTTGTCCTTGAATATCGGTGCGTAGTGTAGAATCAATCAAACAAATGTCTTCATAATTGGATTTTAATCCAAACTTGCTTTGAGAGTTATCCATATCTTCAAATGGAATGACATACACAAGGACAAATTAATACACATTAAATAGTAGCACTGTCATACAATACAAAGTGAAAACTAAGTACTATAATGGCTATAATCTACTAAGCAATATAACAAAGAGACGTACACTTTCATGGTATATGCTTAAACTGATAAGTTTTCAGTTGTTTGTTTTGCGTCAAATAGTATTATGACCATATTGTTTAAAATAGATAACAATATGGTAAGAAACTCTAAATGGATACAACTTCTTACTTTTCAAATTTTAGAAGTTTTTCATGCTCACGGTACTTTTCAAAGAATCCTTTATTAACGTATCCAAGACTTCATATGATGATACTAATTTAATGAAATGGACAGTGGACTCATATATCCAAAAGGCCAAACAATATATTAAATGTATCAAGTGTCAGGCTTAATCCGAAACAAAAAAAAATAAAAAAAAATACTTACTATGTACGCCTAACATCTGACAAAGTAATAGTTGTGTACTTGGTTTTGATATTTTATATAGGATATGCATTACATTACATGACATGTTAGTGTCTGGATGGACATCAATATAGGTAAGCATGCATAATGCAAGGTCCTCCGTTGAAAAGTTTTAAAAACATATTAACATGCAGATACATATTAAGCAGTTTGTTGTATCACTATGCTTAATACTAAAACTAATCATAAACAAGAGTCACTGAAACACAATGCCATATATAGTCATTAAGTTTATTTGTAATGTGTTATTAAAAGATTAAACGGAATCAAATCAAATTTTCTATTAATAACCAACTATAACAAACTGACTAAATCTAGACTAATTAAAAATAGTACTCAACTAAATCGTATACATGGTCTTTTATTCATCAACTACTACGACCAGCAAAAAATTAAAATAAACAACTCAATCATCTCTAACCATTTAACCATCACCAATCAAGTGATCTATCTTTCCTTCAGATGCTCAAAGAAATCGCTAGCATCCAAGTGTGTGATGTCAATTTGATTTTCGTAGATAAAATTAGTTTCGAGGATTTTCTCTTTCTTTTTATTGATTCGATAAAGCTCAACTATGCTTCTGGCCATTTTATTGTGCTTCGGGGCCCAAAGGTCCACTTCCACCACATCGATAGCATTTATTTTCTCGAGCCACGTGCTTCCTCGGCACTTCATGCCTCTCATCCTTCTTTTTTCCCTTTGATGGTAATTTTTTCGATGGTGATTAACACCAGAAAAATAATTTCTTCCTTGACCATTATCACGACCACGACTATTATCACGACCAACTATTATCTTTTACGACCTTTTCCACGCCTAGAGTAGGCGGGCATACACCTCTCATTCACTTCTGGGAGAAGGGCCAGTCACAAGTAGGTCGATTCTCGTAATTTTTCATCAAAGAAATCATTATTTTGTTCAAATTTACGAAGACGAGCAATCAAATCACAATACTTTGTGAAACCTTTCTCTCGATATTCTTCTTTGTGAGCATAATTCTATGCATTTAAAAGTTTGGAGAACGTCTTTTCCAAATTTTTATCGTAATCACTAATCTTTTCTCCACATAGTGTCAATATAAGTAATTCCAAACATCTCGTAGGTTATACTTCATAAGCGATTTGAAATCTTCGTAGCCTTCGATTGATCCATTCGTGTCGTGCTTTTGGGAGGAAGACCATCTTCGTGGCCATACTTTCTTTCAAGTTTTTCCATAAAATGAGTGGATCTTAATAGTAAGATATTCAATTTTCAAAGCCCTCATCAAGATGATGACGTTGAATATATGCCTTGCATTTTCTGCATTGGATGCTTTTATTATTTTCTTTAATGGTGTCTCCAAGGCCCATAGCATCAAGATCGATTTCAAAGATCTAGCATCATTTAGGTAGTTAACTGTCAAATATCAATGGCAACGAACTCATTTTTGTAAGGTTAGCCATAAAATAGAGAATAAAAATAGACCTTAGCCTTCAAAATTTTCGAGGCAGGAAATTGTGCCTCGTACCGATGTTATGTTAAACAATAAACTAAAGTTAAAGAATATATGTAGGGCAAGTTATAGGCTATAGTTCTTATTTCTTATTAAGGGATTTAAATACACATAAAAGAACATCTCTATTTATAAAGAGATAACCGACGGCTACAAAAGCTCACAAACCCTAAAATCCCTCCTAAAAATAGACATCACAATATTATAATAATATTTATAACAGTCAACAAGTAGTTGAAGCTTGCAAATTGGTGACTTCCGTGGAGTGAAAGGACAAAAGCGTTATGATAGATTGATGGCCACTCCTCAACATTTGCCCATCCCACTATGTTATCTTTGTGTAGGAAAGGGATAAAAGGATATACGCCCTGAATATTCTAACATATTGCCCACTTTCTTCCATTTGCTTTATTCCCATGCCTTCTTTCTGTCTTTAACTTTCTTGAATTTTTTTTTTTTTAATTGAGTTTTTATAAGTTTAAGTTTTATGTACTGTTATTGTAAATAATTTTTTCGCATTATCAAATCATCCAATGAATATTTACAATTAACTCTTTTCAAATGTAGATTCAAAATCTTGAATACTGACAGTGTATATTACTTAAAATTTATTTCTTAAAACTATCCTCACCAAAATATATGCCTTTCTTGATTTCTTTCCTACTATTTTACGTTCACTGTAGATATTTTTGAGTAGGAAAATTATGTGCTTGTCCTACCATACTCTTTTTATGCTAACAGTATTAGTTGTTGTATTATGAAGTTCTTTTTTTTTTCTTTTTTTCTTTTTTTTCGGGAACCATGTTGTATTATGAAGTTTAATATATCTGATACGAGTTTATTGGGTTTGTTCGAATACCAGGCGTCAATTAGTTATTTTTTGACATAATGGAGGGACAATATTACTAAACTACCATTAGCATCTCACGTCTTATAAACCAATTTTGTGTGTCAATTACCAGACATAAGTGGTAATTCTATCCAAGAGTTGGAGGTCGAGATTGTGGTTATGAAAGGTTTGAGGAATGAGTTGGATTATCAAACTTATCACACTATTAACTTTTTGATATTTAATTAGGATAGATTTTTTAGTAAACTTATCAAATTATTGAGGTGTTTGTAATCTTTAAGAACAGTTATTACTAAGGATAAATGGGGAAGAATAATTAATTTAATCTTGACTTTCTAAATAACAAATACTTAAAGAAAACTATTTTTAAAAATCACACAAATAATTTGAGACGGAGGAATTATTAGAATCATATGCTAATTCCAAGGAGTGTGGGTTCGTTTTCCTATGAAATCGATTAACAAAAAAAATCAAGCCAGAGCATTTGTTTTTACAGGGTTTTAAAGACATAAGTTTTAACGTATTCAACCCCGAAAACTCTTTTTATGAGCCCGGTCCAGAGTAAATTGGATCGTGATAGAGTTTAGCAAGCAACCAAGATAATATGATAAGATTCAGTTTAGCAAGCAACCAAGATAATATGATAAGATTCAAACAACTAAAATGATAAGAAAGTGATGGTCTCGTATATATTCCTCAGAGAAAATGATAGGATTACAAATGGTAAGAGCAAGAGGATATCCTCTTGCTTCTATCCTAAGCTTCCTTATATAAGCCCAAGTGAGACTTTTCAAACCCCACAGTACAAGTGATGTGACCTTTGTGTCACCCCAATGTGTATGATTGCAGCGGCGCTCTGATCGAGAGCTATTAACGTGACACGGATTGATGAGAATCGGAATCAACTGGACAAGTCCCGTGATCGTGACGGATATCTAGTCTCATGACCGGATCCGACTACACTCTTAGCCCTATACAGGTTCCCTTCTCTACGCAGAGATTATAACTCATAGTCGAACATCCTATTGTCGACGATATATGCACCGACACATGTATGGGGATTCTCCGGTGACAAACACCCCACTTGTTTCAACAATAACCAACCAACATAAGATTTCTATATTTTGTTTACCAAAAACCATTTTTTCCCCAAAGTTTGAGGTGTTTGACCAAACAAGAAAAGTGTTTTGAACAACAACAATAATGGCTATGCTATAAATTTCTTATTCTTTCAAAAAGCATTAGCAATAATAATAATTTTTTTAAGACAAATATTCTTACTAAAAACCTATTTTTACCTAACAATTCATTATTAATTTAACTCATGTATCTCTCAAATATAAATAACTTAAGAACCTCTTCTCCGTTTTTCTTTTGGTTTAACAATATTTATTTTGATTAAAAACTTTAATATGTACTTTTTATTTTATATTTGTATTTTAATAAAATAAAATATTAATTGAAGTCTTTCATAATAAATATTTAAATTATTTTTCCTGTCTATATAGTACTTATTTAACATGAATATCGATGTTTACTTTTCGTAATCTAACACTAAGAAACATTTCTTTTGAAAAGATTGGTTAAACATATTTTGTTTATCATAAACATAATTTGTTTATCAATTTGAAAAAATCACTTCTCTAATTAATTGACCAAACCCAATTTACTGCTACTTTTTAAGAGTACTACTTTAGAAAAGCTATTTAGAGAAAAAAAATATTTTTTAGGACAATAAGCGATATCTAATTATTTGGTAAAATAGTCTCGCGGATGAAATTTTTAGTAATATATATGTGATTTTCATTTAGAATGAGTAGTCACAAGCTATCCATGTGTTTAATTAGTTTTATCCTTGTTTAAAACTAATCACGAGAGGCTCGAGCATGATTCAGATACTTGAGTTGCTTAATAATTGAATGGAGATTAAGTGTTGACTTTGGTCAAATAATTGACTAAACGAGCTCAGATTAATGATTTAATGTTTCAGCACGTCTATATGATGATTTTGAATTTGTCCCCAAGTTTTGGTAAAGTTCTGATTAGTTTCGGATGAATTTGGGTTGTGTTGTGCTTGTATTTGATCTTTCGACGTCGTTTCTTTGAGCTTAAATGGTACCACCTTAATAAAATAAGTTCTAACTTGTGTTTTGATCAAACCATTAGATACTTATCCTGATTACAGAACCATAGCAACAAGAAGCGTCGAATTTCGAGGTTGTATGAGAGAGTTATGCTCATTTTAGTGTTGGAATTCGGGGTGCGGAAAGGGGTCTGCACCTTCAACCCCGCAGGTACTAGAAAAGGGCCGCAGTTGCAGAAGTTGCGTAGGTGCGATGTGTAGGCCGCACGTGCGAAAGCCCAGAGTGGTTTATAATTTCCGACTTCGCTTCATTCGTTTAGTTGATTTTTGGAAGTTCTAGAGTTCCAATTTGGACGATTTTCGCGGTGTTCTTTCCGTTTCGATGCAGGGATAAGTATCTAGCATCAATTTTATATTTCATCATGATTACACTCACTCATTAGTGAATTAATCCATGTTTTAGTTGGGGATTTAGGTGGTTTTAGCCCTAAAACTTAAGAAGATGAAATTTATGTATTTGGAGGTCGATTTGAAGTCGCTTTGGGATGAAATTTCATATATGAATTCCTTTTGAAATGGATAACTTGATTTTCGAAAAAAAAAAATCACTTTTGATTTTAAGGGCTAGGGATTGACTTTTTAATCTGAACTATTTATATAGCAAAATGGGTATCAACAGACTCATTTAATCTCGTAGAATACTATTTTCGATATATTGAACTCATTTGGTGAATTAAGACACAATAGATCTTTTGGGAACTTTCCTAGACTCCATTTGGGGGACGTTTTCGATAATTAACTAATAGTAAGGACTAAGGGAGAAAGAGGGGGTGTTGTATCTATGGTGTGATGGGCACTGATACGGGTATTGTTGCCATGTTATGGATAATGTGTTGAGATACGTTAGTGATGGTTGTAAACCAATAATGCCATAACATATGGGTATGCTTTGTCTTGATTTGATTATTTCATGAACTCCATCTAATCTTGTGTACTTCTGATAATCGAGCTATTTGTGTAAAATATGCATAGTACATAGTTATATTTGAATTGCACTTGATATTCATGCTTTATGTGATCATCTATATACATTCATGGTGATGGTTCCGCGGTTATGGTTTGATATGATCTTCTTAGATCGGATTCAAATTAGAGTGATGTTATTTTAGTCGAATGAGGCTGACTACCGATTGAAAATGATTCCGGCGGATTTGTACATGCCGATGGGAGGTGTTCCAGCATGCTTCCATACTACAATTGCGTTGATCCCAGGATTTGTGGTGAGTTGGCTGGCTGATCCGCAGCGCCGGTCTCCTCCTATCTTTCTGTATTTCTGTCTTTTCTTACTTTCCTAAACAGTGAATTTGATTATTTTGGACTTGTACTGGTATTTTTAGTGGCCCTTGTACACATGACACTAGTCTTGAGTGGTATTTTGTTATTTTTTTTTCTCATTTTGATGAGTATAAGACTTGTCCTTTAATTATTAACGTGTTGTTTTACATTTCTGCTCAATTTGTTAAGTGGATTCATTGTTAATCGTTTTTGGCCTACCTATTGGGCGGGAATCAGTGCAACCACGACTATTAATTTTTGGCCGTGACATCCAAAAAATCAACAAAAGTAGTACTTGACTAATCCTTAATATAATTCTTTCACATGATACATACAATCTCTTCACGTCGAGCATAAGTCTTTTTTCATAACATATAAATTTAATGGTCAAATTTTACATTTATAAAAAATAAAATTACAACTTGAAATTTAAAATTCTATTAAGAGAATTTGGTAATTTGAAGTTGAAGTTTTTGTTTAGATTATATAAATAAACGTTGATTTCAAATTTGAGCCCAAACGCACTAAAGAATATTGAACTTTTAGATTAGGGATGTTTTGAGTCTTGATGTACCATAGGATATAAATATTACTCCTATTTTACAGGAGATTTATAGGAGAGAAAGAGAAATATAATTTGAAAAAAAAAAAAAAAGGAAAAGAGAAATGATTGGGGGAAAGGAGAGGTGAAGCAGGAGGCATTTAAGACCTTGTGCCCCATCCGTCCCTGCTCCAAGAATCTCGTGCCAAATCTTCTTTTTTATTTACAAAACTCAACGACAATTACACTCCTCCCTCTCTCTCTCTCTCTTTCCTTATCATAATACAAGGAAAAAGAAAGAGGAGGAGATTTATCATTAGAAGACGTTACTTTTTATTCCTGTATCAGGTATGGTTTCATCTCTCCTACAATGTATCTGTTTTCTGTTTATATAGAAATCAGTATATATATGGTTTCTTTTCCGGCAATTGTATTTCTGATGTTGAGATTGAGAGGGCACAATCCTTTCACCGCCGCCTATAGGGTAGCTGGGGGCGTTGGTCATCGTCAATCCTTTCATTTATGGTCCAAACGGTCTTTTTCCTAAAAACCAAACCGTGTTAATTGTTGCGGTCACGTTTTGAGGCTTTAATTAAATCAACGTAACTCTCACGTCATCTTTTCCTTTTTCCCTTTTTGCCCCTGTTCTTTTCTTCCTTACATCCCGGAGAGTTTTCAGTTTAGACTAAGGAGCCGTTTGGCCATGAGAATTTTTCATTTTTTTTTTGAAAAATTATTTCATTTTATTTGAAAATCAATTGTCATCATAAAATTTCAAATACAACTCGCTCGTATTAAAATCAAAAATAACTAAAACCTTATTTTTATTATTTTCACTTTTTCTACCTTCAATACATTCAAACAATCAAATATTCTTTGCAAAACTACAATCAAACACAACTCGATCTTCAACTTCAACTTCAAAATTCCAAATAAAGTGAAAAATATTTAATTTTCATGGCCAAACGCTTACTAAATTTCATATACTCCAAGTACTAACGTTATTTAGGCTTTGAGTTTTGGACCACAGGTGTTGAATTAGAACAATCTAACATTTTTCTAACGAAAAAACCAATCTCATAACCCTTATTGTGGATGATTACAATTTACATTTTAGAATTGTTTTCAAGGGTGATTTTTCATAACCGTTCCTTTCTGTTTTTTAAAAGGCTAAAATCTAAATATTAATCCCTCCGTCACAAAATAAGTGTTGTTTTAACTCTTTTCACGATTATTATGAAAAAAAATTTGAAAATTAAACACTATTAAAAAGAAATAATTCTTCAATATAAGGGCATAACAAGAAAACAATACTATTTTCCTTAATCTTGAATTCATCTAGTACCATTATTTTGGGATAATTTTTTTTTGGCTAAATGACACTTATTTTGAAACAAAAAGAGTACAACTGTATAAGGCGTGTAAAACAATATTAGGGCCTGACAACCACTGAATAGCCAGTTCTATTTAGGACCATGTGATTGAATTATGCTGGAATATTCTCCGAGCAAACCTAATATGCTTTTCTCTCTTCTTAGTTCTTAGTAGTCGGCTAGTCAAAATCCAAAAATTATCCATGTGTCAGGCCCATAACCTCTAGTTTTAAGTTACTTTTTCTTAAAAAAGGTTTGTTCCTACGCGTCATTTTTTAATTTTCTTGTAAGTAAGTACTAGTGTTGATTGACCTTTTCATTGGGTCATATTTTCCTAATTAATCTCGTGTTTTTTGTGACAGCACGCGCCTTGACAACACAACATTTGACTACTGGTGACAGCTATACAAAGTTGTTTGTGGGGCTGTCAAAATAGTACATCTATATTGGCAGCCCAATTTCTTCCAAGAAAACAGAACACCAACTTCAACAAAGAGGTATCCTCTCAACTTTTCAACTTTAATTTGAATTTTAGACTCTTCTTTTCATTTTCTTTAATCCTTATTTTGTTCACCGGAAAAAACAGACTTATCTTTGTGTCATGGTTTAATGCCTTGTAGGAGGAAAACGTTGTTATTTGAATGAGAGTTGTTTGATATTACAACAACATACCCAGTGTAATTCTACAGGTGGGGTAGAGAGGGCGAGGGGTTAAGAGTCCTTACCGACGTTGTGAAGATAGAGAGACCGTTTCCGATAGACCATCCACTCAAGTAAATTTTAAAGCAGGTTTGAAAAGAAATTTGATATTGGTATTGCAAATTTGGGAAGGCTGTAAGTATATCATCATGGCTTCCTTGTCTGGAATTCTCCAAAGACCGGTAGTTGCAGCATCTGCAGTTGCTATAGCTTCTGTATCTACTGATCTTCATGAAAAATTGCGCCCATCTAAGTCATTGGATAATTGTGAACAATTGAATTCCTCATCAGCATTGCAAGAAAACAAAACATCATGGGTGTCTCAGATATCCGTTTCTAAGATAGCCGATTTGTCCTTTGCCAGCAGAATACGCGTTCCTGTGCCTAACGTAAATGTTCCAAGTCCCAGCACCAGTTCTAGTTGCCTTTCGGGTTCTTCTTTTGGTACTTGTTCTGCGTTGGTCAACTGTTATGAATCAGCAGCGTTGGCCAAGTCTGCTAATCCATCCACATATGAATATACAGTTCCTTCTTCACCTTCAGAGGCGTCGTATAGATGGCACTTACCAGAGCCAAATGCTGTTCATATATCAGGGAACTGTCATTGTTCACCAGTAAAGTCTAAGACAGTGGTAGTATTGTTGGGATGGTTAGGTGCAAAGCAAAAGCATCTAAAGAGATATGCAGAGTGGTATGCATCAAGAGGATATCATGTCATTACCTTTACTTTCCCAATGTCTGAGATTCTCAGCTATCAAGTCGGGGGAAAGGCAGAACAGGACATTGAACTTCTTGTGAATCATCTTGCTGATTGGTTGGAAGAAGAGCATGGAAAGAACTTGGTCTTCCACACTTTCAGTAATACTGGATGGTTAACGTGAGTTCTTTTTTAATGAAACCATTCATTTACTAGAATCACAAGTATACACTTTTTTCTTCTGCTAATTACTGATTTGAGTTTTTTTAACAGTTATGGTGTCATTTTGGAAAAGTTTCAAAAACAAGATGATGCTTTAATGAGAAGGATCAAGGGTTGTATTGTTGATTCTGCCCCTGTGGCAGCTCCGGATCCACAGGTATTGCTTCCTTGAAAATTGTCATAACAAGATTTCTTTTCCAGAAGAGTGTTTCTTTGGGAGTAGTCTTATTTCTGAAGGTTAATGCAGAGCAATTGTTCAGAGCCATACATTTCTATTGAAATCCAATCCTATCATGCTTTTATTGGATAAGTATTACAAGTGTTGTATATAGTCAGGGTTTAGCCATTCAGAACTGCTCAGTTGTTTGTACTCAAATCACGGACCTGATCTTGTAGCTTTCTTCTATCTTAGGCCTTAACCATGCAGCCAATATATTCTTATACTTGATAATGTGGAAGTTGTTTATTCTTGATTCAGTCTCTTCACCTCTTCTCCGGGGAGGAAGGTGGATGGCCTGGGGGTCAGCGATGGAGTTGTGTAGTTGCGTAGTTGCATATGTTAATCTTTGCTTTGGTAAGTTTAAACTAATTTTGTCAAGTTGTTTGTGTCAAGGTGTGGGCTTCTGGATTCTCTGCTGCCTTTTTGAAAAAGAAGAGTGTTGCAACAAAACGCATCATGACTTTAAGCGACAGAGACACAGATGTGACAATACAAGCCAAAACTTCTGCAGAAACTAAGCCTGCAGTAACTGAAGCAGCATTGCTATTAATACTGGAGAAGTTCTTTGAGGTCGTTTTGAACCTTCCCACCGTAAATAGGTAAGAACGTGTCTTCCAGAATTACCTTTTCTGCGAATGGTTGTATTAAGATGGTATTTCAACACAAGAACCACTATTAGATCTACTTTTCGTCTTTGTATGTCAATTCTCCAAGGGATTGTAATTACATTTTCGAGTCATTAATGCATATAGCAAGTGCCAGAATATTTGTACTTAAATGGATCATTGGTTGAAATTGCAGGAGGCTTTCTGATGTTCTAGATGTATTGACATCCCAGCAACCAAGTTGCCCACAATTATACATATACAGCAGTGCAGACAGAGTAATTCCTGCGGTTTCTGTTGAGTCCTTTGTAGAAGAGCAACGAAGAAGTGGTCGCAACGTTAGAGCTTGCAACTTCATTTCTACACCTCATGTTGATCATTTCAGAAATGACCCAGAATTGTATACTTCACAGCTCTCCCAATTTCTAGAGGACTCCGTTCTAAGCTCTTGCAAACAATAATTCCTAACCACATTCATTCTTTTTTCCCCTTACTTGAACCAAATACTTTGTAAAGCTTCTGTTTTCTAACTTTAAAGCAGATATACATTTACCGTACATTGGTGTAGATTGCTACATATACGGAGAATTAAGTTTTTTCATTCTAATTTAATTTAGTTGTTTCTGTGGTTTCCCAGCATCAGAATTGTTGCATTGTACCCAAAATATACTTTATTTATGTAATTTACTCAACAATTTTGCATTTGCCTCGGTACGAGCATAGCTAGACTTATCTAAGGAAAGACACATGCAGAAAATCAAATTTATGCCGAGCGGGGCATAACTTGTGAGATGTTACACAACCTATGCCTGTTAAGGCATAATGTATTTTATAGTCAACCCGGCATAAGTAAGTTATGCCAAGCGAGGCATAACTTGTGGATATTATAATGCGAAATTTAAAACTTATGCTGGCGAAAAATGGATATTTTTGTACACAAATTTTCATTAAATGAGTAGCAAGGCAAAAATAAAAGACCATATAAATGAGGGGCAAAAAATAAAGACCTGTGCCTTTGAAAGGAAATCCGCGCAAAAGAGTCTTGTACTATGCTAGGGAAGAGACAAAAGAGAATAATCAAATGCTAATTCTGGTGAAAGGTATACACTTTGTAGATGATCAACATCAGTAACAAGAATGACCTATTTAACTTGCCTATAATTGTCAACTATGAAGACCCTTTGCAAAGTACCAGTTCTACAATATTCAGTCTGTTATGCTGCTATGTACCATTATAATTCATTATGAAGAAGGAACAAAAAGGGAAACAACAACTCGAATTTTACGTAATTAGTTTAACCACAGGAAAGAATCAAACAAACAAAAGGAGCCTATAATTTATTATGAAGAAGGAACAAAAAGAGAAACAGAAAATCCAACTGATTCATTTGAATTAAAATATATGCTCTTTTACAGAAGAAGGAAATTCTTTCACTTCCGCAATTGAGCAGCCTATGCTTCTTCGTCTTTGGTCGTAGTCCTAGCAGGTTGGAGCACAGGCTAATTGAGTTATATCAAGAAAAATTGTGAAACTCGTAATGGTATAGCAACATACACTTTGGCAGGAAAAAGGGACAAATTCAGGTTTTGATGCTTACCTATCTTTGTTGCAGTTGGAATAGCAGGCGCAAACGACAAAATGCAGGAATCCGCTGCACAGTATAAATGACTAACTACTTGATAATGGAAGTGTATATGTGCTGAATATGTGTCCATATCCTTGCGGCAAAATATGAACAAATTGTAGCAAGTGAATGAAAAGAGAAATTTAAACGTATCATAGCACCTGTACTAGCAGGAAGACGAACAGTGCTTGCTTGAAGAATTGCAATGATCTAGTCCATCAATCATACCCCATTTTTCCAAACTTGGCACCTGTATTCCTTTAAAAAATGTGTTAATGCTCAATGTAGTAGTCAGACAACCATACAATTAAAATACTCATGAATAAATCAAATGGAATAGGTATTCTTGCTATACCATTAATTTAAGCTTGTTCTTACTGTTGTTTTTGTGTTTCCTAATACCTGAGATATTCATTTCCCACATTCAGTATCTCCTTGCAACAGTGCCAATCCCCCATTGATTATACCTGTTCTATGAGTCAAATCCTTAATTTTGCTTTCTATCAGTGAAGAATTTGACCAATCACATTTTAGAGCAACAACTACAACTGGATCCTTTGAATTGAACAGGATGCTGTAACTTAGAAGTGACCAACCACACATTATTCAGGTTCTTTTTTTTATTTTTTATTTTCAAATTAAGGTTCTCTAGTTAAATAAAGTAAAGGAAACAAATGTCGCGTAATTTCTAATCCAAATCCTAAAACCAGAGCTTAACCATTGAACCAGATAACAGATAAGAATGATGTGTTTTGAAGTCTTTCAAAATATATTCAGCAGCTGACAAGAACCATTGTGTAATGTAAGCTTCAATTCAAAGTTGAAGAGCAACTAACCAATACCCAATGACAGTATGGATAATGAAAACTAGCTCCATCAACATTATCGACGTCCTAGTCCCTTAATATTCAAAAATCACATCTTTCTAGTAATGATGCGCCTTAAAATTTACATGTTTGATTGCTTAGAGCTTGCTGCAATATCACCCTTCCTCAAAACAAAAAAAAATGAACTAAACACACTTTTCAAATGGACTAAGTCACAGAAGCCTTTCCTGTGATATGAGGAAAGAATAAAAATTAAGGAACAGAAGCATGAAACCGAGTAGAAAAGGTCTTGCTCTTACGGTTCTCTCCTGCATCAAGCCATACTCTTACTCTTTTCCTTTTGTTAATGCAATTAATCTATGCATTATGAGTTGAAGTGTGTTTTGTTCTCCTCAAACCATGAAATAAGTCCTCATTCATGTGCTCAAGAACTCCCGGACGTCCTAAGAAAATTATCCTTCCATCTATCCCAAAACTTGAAGAGCTAGTAGAAGAAATTTATCAAACACGTTCTGCTCTCAATGAAATTTAGAACAATGTAGACTTCAATGTGCATAGAGGATCTATCTTCAAAAACAGAAGGTGAAGAGTAACGAGGTTATGTAAAACCATAAACAGAGAAGAAACTATTTAATTATTTTACTGCCAGTATACAGAGGATACTGGACAAAATATAAAAACACAAAAGGTTACTATACATTCATTGTTATATGCCCGAATGTGAACCACCAAACCACATGACCAAATGGATTGTACAGTAGTTTGAGCGGACATGAGCAAAACATTGTTTGCTCCTCATTTCAGTCGTTTAGTTCATGAAACCAAAAATAACCAGAATATGAAGCCCCTACATGATTACACCAGGGAACACAACTTTTATGTAATCCCATTCCTCTTTTTTTTTTTTTCAAAAATAAAAAATAAAAAAAATCTTGGCTATTAATTTATTATCGCGACAGTTTGATCATACTATAATCTGAACCATTTAACCTCTCTTTTTCCATCATTGTCTCGCAGAAAGAGCAAACACAAGTAGAAAAATTAGAATTGAATTTGCAACAAAGAAAGAATACAAAAAGATTGATTCACCATTGCTACTTCATCTTATCAACTTAAAATGAAGTAGATGCAAATAAGAAAATAACATACTTTGAGAGGTACGAAGAAACAGAATCGAATAAGAAATTATTTTAAACTTACAGCAGATTTAGTAAAAACAATGTTGAATACTTGAACTTGAAGGCGGTTGAGGGATTCATGCATGTAAACAAACACATGGAATAAACTACTGTAATTTTTCAATTTTCATCTTCTTCATAGAAATCAAGAAAATAAACCTTAGATGCCCAAATTAGCACAACATCAAGAACAAACTGGACCACAAAGAAACCGGAAAAGAATAGACAAGCACAAAATTTACAATAATCATCACTAGCTTTCTGTCAATAACTGGCTACAAAAAATCAACACTTGCTTACTGATTAGAAATCAAGAAAAAAGAAGAAAGAAATTACCAACTACTAATTTAGTAGTAAAATAATCAACTAATGTGTCCAAAGTCAACTTAAACTAGTATATTCAGCCAATTCCTCAGAATGTTTAATTTGAACATCCTCCAACATCATAATACTGAAGAGGAAGCGCTCCAAATTGGTTGAAAGTCATATTGGGAATCAAAACATCATCACAAGAAGAAGAAGAAGTCAAATCATCACTTCTTTTCAACAAATTCTTCTTCAAAAGTTGCATAGCAGCCATACATTCTTCAAGTTCTTGTAACTCTAAATTCTCCACAGACAAATCCTCCCACCAATTAGATGCCTTGTCTCCCTTAGCATCCAAATACTTTTTCCTACCATCATTGACATCACCGGTTTCATATCGGTGTATAACAGAGTGGACAGAAGGGTTACCGAATGAAAAGATTTTACCGGCTGGTGATTCAACAATGACGGCAACTTGAGCACCGCATAATGCACTAGCTTTCTTGAAAAGACCTGTTCGTCTCTTAGAGAATGTTACTTGCAAACTCTTCTTCTTTCCTATTTTCTCCATTGCAATCTTTTGTCGTCCCCTACTTCTTTTCTTCTCATGATTCTCCATTCTCTCTTTCTCTTCTTTTTGATTTTTAATAAAAACAGTCTAATGAAGATAAGAGTTTCAAAAGAAGAGACAGAGCATAAGAAGCAAGAGTACTACTACTGCTTTTCTTTGTATTCTGAATTGTGTTTGTTCCATCAATTACACATGGGTATATATAGGCGAAAAGGGTCAAATATATTCATCTATTTTAGTTTATTAGCTAATTTTATTTTTTAATAGTCAAAATAATTAAATATACCCCTCTCATTACCAGTTGGGGCTAAATATAGCCCTACCGTTAGCAAAATTTCAACAATACCCCCCATTTTTATATCTCACATAGACATATATCATAATACTTAATATTTATTTCCTTCTCATGTCTAGACGTATACACTTCAATTTTAATTCTCCGACATATTTATTTCCTCCGTACATTTTTACTTGTTCACTTTTGACTTTTCGTGTTCTTGCCGAATATTTATTCTCTTCTCATGTATAGACATATGCAGTTCAATTTTAATTCTCCTACACAAATTTATTTCCTCGGTTCACTTTTATTTATTCACTTTTAACTTTTCACGTTCTTTAAGAATTAATAAATCTCACGTGAATATATGTTATAGTACTGAATATTTATTCTCTTCTCATGTATACACATGTGCACTTCAACTTTAATTCTCCGACACATATTTATTTCCTCCGTACACTTTTACTTGTTCACTTTTGACTTTTCACGTTTTCTTGAATATTTATTTTCTTCTCATGTATACGTATGCACTTCAATTTTAATTATCCGACACATATTTATTTTCTCCGTGCACTTTTGCTTGTTCACTTTTGACATTTCACGTTATTTAAGAATTAATAAATGAAGTACTCTTTCGTCCCATATTTCTTGACCACATTACTTGACTTCACGTTCTTTAAGAATTAATAAATGAAGTACTCTCTTCATCCCATATTACTTGGTCAAATTTAGTGGGCTAATTTTAATTCCAGGATTTTCGCACTTTTAGTTGTTCATAGGGGGTTCAAAATATTAAAAGTTAACATACAAAGAAGCCTAAGGGGTTCAACATCTACTATATATACATAAAAAAGAAAAATTTAATCTTGTAAAAACAATATTTTTTTTCCGCCGAGGGGGTTCGAATGAACACCCTCGGCTCTATGTGGCTCCGCCACTGGTCAAATTATTATACTTGACTTTTCACGTTCTTTAAGAATTAATAAAAATGAAGTACTCCCTTCGTCCATATTACTTCGATAACATTCTACATTACTAAAAATATATGTCTATTTTTCTATTCTATATATTTTTCTTCTTTTCTATTTCTAATATATATAAGTGTGACGAAAGAACTAACACAACAATAGAAATTTATACCACAAGCTATATAAATTGTATATATTTTAACCAACTACTTTTTTATCCCATGTGGTCATATGTCATAATACTGAATATTTATCTCTTCTCATGTATACACGTATGCACTTCAAATTTAATTCTCCGACACATTTATTTCACTTATACTTGTTGACTTTTGACTTTTCAAGTTCTTTAAGAATTAATAAGTGAAGTACTCCCTCCATCTCATATTACTTGGTCACATTACTAAACTACTTTTTTATTGAATATTTATTCTCTGCTTATGTATACAAGTATGCACTTCAATTTTAATTCTCCGACACATATTTATTTCCTCCGTGCACTTTTACTTATTCATAAATGAAGTACTCAACATTACTAAAAATATATGTCCAAATTACTTGTTCATTTACAGAACCAAGATAAAATTAATTTAACCTTTCACATCTTATCCTCTCCATCCCATATTACTTGGCCACATTACTAAAAATATATGTCCAAATTACTTGTTCATTTACAAAATCAAGATAAAATTAATTAAATCTTTCCCATCTTACCCTTAGTAATAAATGTTCTTGAAAATAGTCAATTTTGTTAGAAAGTATTTATTTGAGAGAGATAGGAGTAAGATAGTAAAATATATCTTTTATTTCTGATTTCTTAAGGGGCGTGCAAAAGGGAAAGTGACAAATAATATGGGACTTTTTGTAAAATTTTTCAAGAGAAAAGATATATTTTACCATAATATTCATATTTATTGGTGTAAGTCTCAATAGCCTTCGAAAATAATTTGAAAATGAGTAATTAAAGGGTAAAATTAATAATAAAAACACACAAATATTTAGTCAGTAATTCCATGGAAATCAATGGCCAGCCCCCTCTGCATGATTCTCCCCACTCTTCTTGCGTTGCCTAACTTGATGGTCCCCATGATAAATAAAGGAATACAAGAAAAAGAATGACATGTATACAAATATGTACGCCTATAATATATGCGTATTCGTTATCTTTATACACAATCAACATAATTGAAGTTTCATACTAATTAATAATTACCATATTGGTTTTTTTCTCTTAATATGTTAACGTGGACAAGTAAAAGTAAACAGCGAAAGTGACTTTTATCCCCGTTTTCTTTCTTTGTCAATACTTTAAACGTGAAGAGAGGATGAACAATAGCAATGCAAATTTGTACCAAAAGTTATTTTAATGCTCCTACACATAACTTGTTCACTTTTGACTTTTCACGTTTTCTGAGAATTAATAAATAAAGTATATATTTTATCATAATATCCATATTTATTGGCGTATAGTCTCAATAGCCTCAGAAAATGATTTGAAAATGAGTAATTAATGTGAAGGGTAAAATAAGAAGAAGATTTTTTTTTTCTTGATATGTTAACGTCGACAAGTAAAAGTGAACGGAGGGAATGACTTTTATCTCCGTTTTCCTTCTTTGTCAATATTTTACTTATTTACTCTCCTTTGCATTCTCTGATTATTGTTTCTTTACATTTATAAAATGTATTACTTTATATTTTCATTTCAGAATTAAAATTTAGTGATTTATGATATAACACATATCTTTCTAATTTTGATTTCTTTGTAACAAAATTTGTTTTATCTATAATTGTTAATATAAAAAATTATAATATATTTTTTAATTAATTTAATAAAAATATTTTATTAGTTTTGCTTTCAAAAAATCTAAAATATACAACAATGGTTCTTATGTTTGGATCTGAATAGTTACTTAATTGAAATGGATATCAACCTGTCGGTATACATATAAAATATTAAAGAATTTAAAAGAAAAAAATTTGGAATCAAAATATTAATTTTCCCTCATATTCTTACTAATTTTCTTTTACATCGATGAGCAACTTTAATTGTCATGATAATGAGAAAAAAGTCCGACTCTTTCCATCTCAAAGACTTAATTCCATCAACTCTATTTTTTAATTATAACTAAAGTCATGGTACATAAAATACATTTTGTATAAGTTGCTATATATAATAACAATTAAAATGTTTTTAAAAGTTAGTTTCAAAATACAAACCTTAAAGACTCGCTAATTAAAGTGAATAGACATGTTCGGCCCGTGCATCGCACGGGCATGTATTGCTAGTACTACATATTTATTTGAAGCGTGTGGCAACGTGGGGTTACTCTCAATTTTCGTCCCACGCCACTTCAATAAAATTTGTCACCTTTAACCGTTATTATTGGATTTTTAAAATTATACGTAAATGATTTAGTATTAATCAGTGTTTTAAAAGACATTTTCAAGACTTGTCTCGGGGCAAGGCATTGGAAAAGCGCCCCTGGGCTTACGTACGGGGTTTAGTTCCTGTGAGGCTTACGCCATAAGCTCTCGACTGTACGCCCTAAACACGCCGCTCGGGGCTCGCCTAATAGTTCTTACACAAAGTATATGTTAAATTCTTTAATTAAGATCGTTGACCTTCATAATTCTTTAACAAATGAATGATACTTAATAGTTTTTCATCTATAGAAATAAGAAGATTGAGTGTAACTCAAATAACAAGTTGTAGTATTGCATATTTACTATTTGAGAATATCGTGAGGGTAAATATCACTTAATATTTCTTTTAAAAATACATAGCCGATTTGTACATTTTCACTTGTCAGTGGTCTTTTGTCCTATGTATCAAAATTATCATATTTTATTATTTCGCTATTTGAAAGTAATTTTCATTTTATTCATGAAGGAATCACGTTTTAATGATAATACTGATAAAGTTTATTGATATAAAATGAATAGTATGATAGTAATATTATATTAAGAAATTGTGATTATTTCATTGTTTGAAAAGTTAAGATGTTAGAGTTTTCCATAATAACTTTTATTTTATTGTATTGTTTATACTTGTAAAATTATGTTATATATTTACAAGTTGTAAGCTGGAGTGGCTCAAGGGTGAGGCTCGTAAAGCTTTTGTTTCAGACCCTCAAACTTTTGAGGCCCCAAAAATTTTTACCGATGAATTTTATGGTTTAAGTTTCTCTTAAATAATAGGCTAAATAATATTGAAGTTTGTAAAAAGAAGTACAAAATATATATAACAAAAGAAGAAAAAAACACTATTTAAGTTTTAAAACTTTGAACTAAACTAGTTAAATCTTCAAATTATTAAACAAAGTTTTTATAATAACATCCTAGATAATGTCTTTAAAACACATGACTAATAACTTTGCTATCTTTAGAGAATGTTACTTGCAAACTATTCTTGTTTGCTATCTTCTCTATTGCTATCTTTTGTCGTCCCCTACTTCTTTTCTTCTCGTTATTCTCCATTCTTTCTTTCTCTTCTTTTGATTTTCTTGGAGAGTAATTAATACAAGTTGATTAGTTTCTATATTTAAAGCATTCCGATTATGGAAGGGAAAACAATGTAATTATGGAAGGAAGTACTAGTACTACTACATAGTTATTTGAGGCCTGTGGCTATGTGGGCCATACTCCGTTCAATTTTCGTGCCACCCCACTTCAACAAAATTTGTCACTTTAATCGTTATTTATTGGATTTTTTAAATTATACGTAAATGATTTTGATCTTAGAGAGATTTTTTTTAAAAAAAAATATCTATTTATGATTGTACGGAGAATTACTTGTTTATTATTACACCAAACTGCCTTCGATTACTCAATTAATGGGGTTGAGAAGAAGAAAAAACGATATCTTCTGTTTTTACTTGGAGAGTAATTATGTAATAACCCAATTTTTAAATAAGAGTTTATTTGGTAATTTTTGCTAAAGGGAATTAAAAAGACTTAGTGGGCCAAGCCCAAAAAGGAAAAGGAAAAGGAAAAAAAAAGACTTTAAAGCCATCAGACGTGAAACACCAATCTGAAAGGAACAAAAAGAAAAGGACGAGCAAACAGAGGGAAAGAAAAACCAGTAGGAAAAAAAGAAAAGAAAAGAGGAGATAAAAATAAGAACTTTCATCCCAAATCATCAAGGTAATGATTCTAATCTTTTATTTAAGTTTATTACATAATTATGGGTGAATCTTTATGGTGAAAACATGGGGATATTTTGAGGAAGAGAAAAGACATCACTTTCCCCCCAAACTTGGCACGAAAACTCACTTTAGCAACTAAACTTAACCTCGAATTATATACCCGCCTAAACAACTTTCATCTTAATTAAATACAACCCCAAATGCTGACGTGGCAAAAAAAAAAAAGATTAAGAGAGTAAAAGAACACAAAAGGTGGACCCACCGATATATATATATATATATATATATATATATATATATATTATACAATTTAAAAAATATAAATAAAAAATAAAATAAAAATAATATACAGTTAAAAAATAAAATAAAAATAAAAATGCACCCCACCCGCTCCTCTTCCCCCACCCATTTGAAGAAATTGTCATTGACACCCATTTGAAGAAATTGCCATTTGAAGGACAAACTGTGCAATTTCTTCATTTTTGTGTTGTTGCTCCCCCCCCCCCCCCCCCCAACCCGCTCCTCTTCCCCCACCCGTTTGAAGAAATTGCCATTGACACCCATTTGAAGAAATTGCCTTTTGAAGGACAAACTGTGCAATTTCTTCATTTTTGTGATGTTGCTGCTACTGCATCGCCCCCCCCCTCGCTCCTCTTCCCCCACCCATTTGAAAAAATTGTCATTGACACCCATTTGAAGAAATTGCCATTTGAAGGACAAGCGTGCAATTTCTTCATTTTTGTGTTGTTCTTTCGCCGCTCGTCTACTCCATCGTCTACTCCATTGCCATTGACACGCCTATACGCTTCTTGCTCGTCCTCAAAATTAAAGACCATCCTATTTGAAGGACAAACTGTGCAATTTCTTCATTTTGTATCTTGTTGTTGCTTGTCACGTCGCCGATGTTGTAAAGGGGCTGTGATGATTGGTTGCTTCCTTTCTGGGATATGTTCCATCATGGCATTGAAAAAATCCAACCCGTATCTATTCCATAATTTCCATGAAATGGTGTCGGCTGGAAATAATTTTCATAATATCCAGTTTGACACAGCACGAACTGCCCTTCAAATGGATTGGAAAAATCAAATTTTCTTCATTGTTTTTAAATAATGAAGAAATTGGTAACGAATCCCATTTTCAAATGGACTGGTGTGTGGGGAAAGGGGGGTTAAAGATGAAGAAAGGTTGGGGGGAGTTAATGTTGGAAAAAATGTGATTTAGGAATTTTAATAATTGATTAGGAATTAATTAACGTGGAAATATGATTAATAAAAGAATTTTTTTTTGACAAAGATGGGATTTTTCAGTTGGGTTGATTTAAGGAGGCGGTGGTTATGGTCGTGGTGGCAGCAACGGCGGCGGCGGTGGTGGTTGCTACAAGTGTGGTGAGGATGAGGAGAAAGAAGAAGAAAGAGAAAAGGGAGAAAGAAGAAGAAAGAGAAAAAATAATAAAAGAAAAATAAAAAAATGAAGGGTTGGCAACTTTTGACATGGCAGTTGTGTGTGACAACGATGTGGCAATAACGTGACGCGAGTGTAATACACCTCACATTGTGAGAGTGGTATTATTTTTTCAGGGTGAAAAATAATTGAAACATATGTTCTTTTGGGGGGTATATAATTAGAAGTTAAGTTTAGTTGCTAAAGTCAGTTTTCGTGCCAAGTTTGGGGGGGAAATGATATCTTTTCTCTTTGAGGAATTGAGAAAGTTTAGCTCTAGGGTTCTTTAATCAAAATCATTGATTTGAAAGGGCAAATAGTGTCGGATTTTAGACTTCTATATATCGTTGGAATCCTCTCGTTAAGGCCTTCCCGAAAACATATGTCTTGTCGGGTTTTGAACACATTGACCGAAGGCGTTTTCGTCCTTTAAAATTTGACTTTAACCGTTTAAGCCTCTAAAAATACAGAAGTGGTTTACCCTAAGGCTTTTGACCATTCTAAATCCGTTTTTGTGTAGTTTGAGGCAATCCGGAGACTCGAGAACGCAGTTTTGATTTATTGGGAAGTGTGCTTGAATTGTGAATTTGAGGTAAGTGAGACTTTAAGCTTTGGGTACTTGCTTTTCAAAACCCATTTTTAAAATTTATTTTGTCTGCCTGGTCCATGTGTTGGGGCGAGCGTGTGCTTGGCAGAAGTCCTTAAGGCCAACCACATATAATTTATTTTCAAATACACTAAAACTCTCCTTATAAACTGGTTTGTGATGTGATACAGCTGTGAGCCATTATATAATGATATATTCATGCGCATAATATTTTTGTGCTTGTTATGTGTTTGTATTTTCTAACACTTGTTCCAGGGGTATTTAAAGTGCGGGTCGAGGATCTTACTGGGTTATATTTATGTATAACTCACTCCTTACTTGCATGTCCATGCAGATACTGTCGTTGAGAACGAGGCTGGTGGTTGAAGATTTCGTGAGTGGATTATGTTGCTGTGTGAGCCACCGCATTGTTCGTGGAGCAGCCATTTCAGCTTTATCTAGTTTATTTCTCGTTACTTCCTTTATTTTGGGTTTACATGCCCAATATTCAAACTCATGTAACTCTGTTAGATGCTCCATGGTCTTAGCGTGGGATGTGGGCTAGAGATTCTTTTTATCTTAGCGTTTGTTGGTTTTCATAAATCGATTATGGATTTGGTTAGCGACTATTTCGTATTTTTATCATTAATAATGTTGTTGGACTTGCACTTATTTTCTTTTAGTGCTTTCGTAAATGATTAAGGGTATGATATATGGTTCGTCTGACGGGTGGTATTTACTGGGTGTCAATCACGTCTAGCGGATATTTTGGGACGTGACAAATTAATACAAGTTCTTTGGTTTCTATATATGAAGCACTCCCATAATGGAAGGGAAAACAATATTTATACACGGAACCGAGAAGTAATATTTATTGTATGGGTATCCTTTATTGTATCTCAACAATATATTTGGTAAGTCGAACCAAATCTTCCCTACCCTGGCGGCTATGTCGCATACACACACCTTTCAATTCTCAATAAACTTTCACTTTTAACCATTAATTATTGGATTTTTTAAGTTACTTGTTGTATGTAAAGATAGTTTTAAAAAATCATTCTATTAATGTATTTTGATCTTCTATAGATTTCTTTTTAAAAAAAATTATCAATTAATATTTGTATAAAGAATTAAGTACTTGTTTATTATTATCCTCCCCCCCCCCCCGCCCCAACACACGACATGCCTTCCATTAATTAAATAGCCATTTCATTAGGGTTTATAGAGATTTATTCTTCGCATAAAATTCATTATTAATTTATTCAATGCTTATTCACCGTCTTCACCATTTTTTTTTGCTCATAAATAATATAGTACTTCTACTATAAGTTATGAAACAGAATATGGAATAAAATACTGATATTTGTTATACATGGATTAAAGTTATTAAAGTAACATAACTAACCTTCGTGACGGTAAACAAACTTTTATTTTGTTGAACACTTATTTTAAATTACACATTATATTGTAATATATCAAATTAGACATTTAAGAAGTATAATTCCTGCATTATAACTATGCATTACAAGTATCGGCCTAACTTGTGTCTAAACCAAACAACTCCTAAAATTTTTAGTTTGCAAAATAAATAAAACTTTGACTGAAGATGTCACGACCAATTTCACTAAGTCGCGCGGGCAACTACCTTTCCCACCTCGGTAGAACCCTTATCCCAACAATCATAAAAACATGAATCAATAAATAAATAAGCGGAAGAGATAGAATAACATAAGTCTTACGATAATGATATAAGAAAATGCAGAAGTAAGGAAATACACTCCAATATCTGGTATGGTCATACAAGAGCATCTAGTTAATGGTACAAGTCTGAATATTAGTAATACATCAAATGTCTCAAAAATCATGTCTCAGGACGGAAATAAAGACATAATAAAAGAAGAGTCTTCAAGACAGCGAACGTCCTCGTGCTCACCCTGTCAGACTCGAAACAACAATCCTCGACTACTATCAGCCACGACGAATAGAGGTCGATTCCACCTGGAATTCTACATTCATAAAAGAATGCAGCAAGTGCAGCTCGGTACAAACAACAAGTACTGGTAGATATCATAGGCCGACTAAGATTAGCTAACATATATCAAGGCAATAAAGTAAGATAAACAGGTAAATCAACAAGGTATAAGTCAATCACGAGCCAGTAACCAAGTACACGTTATCACCTATGTTATAGCATCTAAACCCAATTGTGCCAAGTCTCAGTATATCCAATCCGAATCCGTATATCACAATGGTATCACAATAAATCACAGGAATATCACAGGAAGCCAAAAGATACAATGTAATGCAATAGTGTATGAAGTGTGAATGCAATGCATATGCACCATACACATGTACTTTGATGATGGAACATCATATCTCGACAGCACAACCCATGAGGGACCCATGAAGTCCATGTACCCTCACGATTCCTGCAAAGGCCTCGGCAATCGCTACCAGCATTCATACCTCGATTCCGGGATAAACATCAGACATCAGTCCTCGCGTCACTCTCATCCAACTGAGCCCAGCTCATAACAGTGTTTCCTTGTATATCATCAATGTATCAACAGTATATCATGAAGGATGAGAATGCGTGCAATGTATGAGTTCAATGTCAATAATCAAGTCAATATCAATAGTACCACACATGGGCACACCAACAATATCAATAAAAAGGATACACAATAAGCTATAATAGAATCACAGTCCTCGTCTCAAAACAGCAACAAGTAAGGTGCAATATACAATATCATCATCAAGATATATCACTTGTCACTAATATCTACTATCCCCATGTGGCATCGATCCAACAACAAATAGAACAAGATAAGTCACAACACAACTGGGTGGCTAGCCCCAAATCATAGAACAAGGCCCAACCTAAGGCAATATCCAACCCAACTTCATACCCGAAGGTTTATATGCATTCTCCGACAATATCATTTAAATATATGCTTCGCTAATCGAAGTCTCGCCATAGGGTAAACCGTAACCTACCTGAAAGGCCGATGTAACACCCCGTATCTTAAAATAAAGGTTAGACTCGTATCGTTAGAGTTTCAGAGGAAATTTGAAGGTTTGAACGTTTTGCGAAAGTGGCTGAGGGGCCTACTTCGGGCAACCATAACACCTTGATTCGTTAGGAATTTGGAAAAGGTTCCTTAATGAAAGTTGTAGTACATAGAAATACCTTTCTAGGTATATAAGGATCAGGCTAATCGGAGTCCGGATCAAGGAGATATGATCGTCTCAAAATAGCTAATAGAGGGGTGCTTAGGTTCGATAGAATCGGCTAAGTTTTCGGTAGATATGCCTTCCATCCCGATTTAATGAAAATCTGTTAAGAATTTGAGAAAATATAAAACACAAAAGTTGTAGCCCTTTGAAATACCTTTCCAACGGTATATATAGAGGTCAACCAGACATCTCTACAAAAAGTTATGGCCATTGTATTGAGAGCAGTTCGGGCTCGCCAAAATCCTCGCAAGGCGAGAAAGGGAGACTAGGCAAGAGAGTCTGGCTCGCCAAAATCCTCGCCTTTGTCCTTACGTTACTGGTTTGTGGCACCCCCATATGGCCTGACGCATCTAAATTCTCGTGAAGCAAGGCCTGGGGACGAGCCAGGACTTGTATAAATATAATACTTAGCTTCTAAAAATCAGCTTTTCACATTCTTCAATCCCTAGTATGAAGTTCTTCCCTCCCTACCATTAGAATACACCAAGGTAAGTCTATTCTAATCATTCCAAGTGAATTCCAACATATATTCATGAATATTAAATGAGACACAAGGTTTGAGATACAAGCTTTTGGGATTCTTCTCAAAGTTCAGACTTTTATTGTGGATTGTGAAGCAGTTAAGATATGTGAGGCTAACGTTAGGGAATGTTCATGATTCTCCCTACGCCTCATTATTCATACCTATCAGTAAATTGCCTCAAAATACAGTTTAGCCCTAGTTTATTGAATAATTGTAGAACAACTATCTCCTAGAGTTATAGTTTCATAATTCATTCATGATTATCGCTTTGAATATCATAAGCTCAGTACGTAATCATTATAGAATTGTGTATTGACATCAGATGAGTCTTAGTCAGTATATAATCAGTTATTTGTTTAAGTTCCACAATCAGAAACAATTATCATGCTATCAGCTATAGCTAATCTCAGTCTTGTAAATTGTTTAATGTTGAACCCCTGTATCTGTATTTTTGGGCCCTAGGCCACAGTTTATGCATACGTATTGCTTGGGCTTGAGGCCACAGTTTTTGTGCACATTATTTGGGCCTTAGGTCATAGTTTATATTTACAGTCATACATGTGATTCTTCATTCAGAACCGGGAGTACTTCAGATTCTTGCTTTCATGTTTAGTTCAGTTTCAGTTTCAGTACTTATATTTCTTTCTTTCAGTTGCTTTACATACCAGTACAATTCAAATGTGTTGATGTCCCTTTTATTGCTTGGGGGCCTGCATCAACGATATACAGGTTGACGATCCAGCTAGCTAGGACTTGCTCGTATCAGCTATTGGTGAGCCCCAGTTCCTCCGGGGCGTTATCCTGCTTTCAGGCTTTCCAGTTTTAGATGGTATTCTTTCAATATTCGTAGAGGCTTCATAGACATAGTTCAGTCAGTCAGATATTAGCAATCTTTTATGTATTAGCCTTCCTGTTGTTTTATTCAAATATTCAGACTTAAACCAGTATTTCCGCATTTAATATATTTTCAGCCAGACTTTTAGTAGATCAGCATGTGTTAGTCTTATTTCCTTATATTGCCTGTTTTGATATCACATGTTGATTCAGACAGCCTATGGGTTTGCTCGGTCACATGTAGTTAAGCACCGAGTCCCATGTTACGCCCTAGGCCATGGTTCGGGGCGTGACAGCCGAACAGCAAAGTCTCCAACAATCACACCTTAGTCTTTCCTTTCGTTCGAGCCTCGAGATAATGAAAGTCCAAGCATATTCAAATCATGAAATTAGAATCAAGAAGAATATCAATCAAACCCTACTTCTATTCAAGACCATAATCCCCAACCTATGGAAAGGGGTTTATGAACTAGAAGGGTGAAATTAGGAATCTAAAAGTTTCAACATGAAATTAATGCTCTAGGCAATCAATTTCCATCAATTACAAGCTAGAAGAATCAATAATTTACTTAAATTCGGATTCTAGGCAATACCGCCAAATTTGGGCATAAACCTTAACTTCCCATAAATTAGCCACTAATATGGAAGGATTCATGCAATAATAGATTCTAGTCATCAATTTCATGGTTAATAAAGCTAACCCAATCAATAATTCAAGATTTAGAAGCCTAGAAAGAAGATCTCATGGAACCCTCTTTTAATCATCAAACCCTTAAAGAACTAGTGTGATAATGGAATCCTAAGGTCATGTTGGAAGATGGAATAACAAAGAAAGTAGAAGAACTTACCACCAAGAGTTTATCCCAAGAATCACCTTAAAAAGCTCTCAATAACTCTAAAGTCGAAATAATAAAGAATGAGGGACTTAGGGCTGTTGATACTCATTTAATGAAATAATCTACCCAATACCGCTTCCACGACAACGGGACCGCTGCGGCGGTCCCGCCTTGACGGCTACTCAGACCGCCATGGCGGTCAGCTAACAAATTACACTTGGCTGCTATTGCAGCAAGTCCACCGCTATAGCGGTGCCGCTACTGCGGTAATGGTGCCGCTATAGCGGGCACCAGAACCAGAAATCACCAAAATCACAATCTCAACCCGAAATCCCAACTATCACCCGAGGCCATCTGCCCACGTACCATATATGTAGGCATACATAAAAACACGTTACGAATGCACCCGTGGCCTCGGAATTTCCATCGCAGGTTTCGTTGACCGAGTCAACCCCCGATACCTCAAATCTCACTTCCCAACCCAAGTCCCAAAATGCACCCGAATGCATTGGAAACAGAACCAAATATGCACACAAGTTCTAAAAGACCATCCGGACCTCTCGGAATCAGCAAATTCCCGAAAGAGGTCAGTATACCCAAAAGTCAACTTTGAGTCGATTCTTTTTCGCTTTAAGTCCAAATTTCTCAAAAAGTCTCCCAAATCATATCTAAATACCTCGGGAAGCGTGTCAACGGTCTCCTCGGGTCAAAAGTGAGCTAACAAGCTCGGAGAAGGTCAAAAGTGCCGAAAAGACTATACCGACCAAACGGATCGTTACAGAAGTGTAATTGGAATGGCGAAAATTTTGATAAATGCTCGTGTAAGCAAACTAAATAAAGCATGGAGCCCAAATATGTTTAAATGTATGAATTATGAGGGAAAATGAGAAAACATTAGGCGAAACATGATTTTTTTTTTCTTTTTCTTCACCGTCTTTCTTGATTTTCATTTTTTCATTCAACCATTGAATTATTAAACTACTAATTGTTGGGGAGCGTCAAATAATTATAGATAATTTTTATGTAGTACCATGATGAACAAAGAGGAAGCGTCAGAAAGATTTATTCTTCTTTTGATTTTCTTTGAGAGTAATTAATATAAGTTCATTAGTATCTGTATTTGAAGCATTCCGATCATGGATAGGGGAAAAAATAATTATAGAAGGAAGTAGTAGGAGTAATATTTATTATGTCAACAATATATTTGGTATGTTGACCAAACCATTTGGTGGGAAAAATCTCTCTATATTTTGGAAATAAAATTCCTAGAGTTACTCACAACGTAATTTTTCCAAAAAGAACCTAAGAAATGCTTTTGAGGTGAGGGACAGTCCCCGGAGATAATAAAACCTACGGCCTCAAATAGAAAACGAATATGTAGGTTTATGTTATGGCGGCTATTTAGTAATTCTGAAAAAAACAACTCATGCATATTATGGGCATAATAATTTAAAGGAAAATTAAGGGTCATATTTACTCTTGTACTCTCACAATCACAAATAAATTATATTTGCCCTTGTTATATATAAATATTTTTCTAATGTATTGCCATCAAAACTTTAGGGCCACATTTTTCTCCTCTCCACCTAAATTTTCCAACATGACATATTTTTTTTCAACTAATGAAATTTTTTCCTGCGTGGCCATCATTTAAGTCCGTTTGAACTTGTCTTGGCCATCATTTAGGTTGCGTACTCTTTTATTGACCATTAGACCACACCCTAAACACTAGTTTTTGTAGATAGAAAAAAAAAAAACCATTGTGTGTAGAATGGAGCGTCATGTGTGTAACGAGTATCGACTTGGTTGCAAAATTGGCAGAGGAACGTTCAGCGAGATCTATCTTCGTCTGTTTGTTTCTTCTTCTTTTTTCGGGATAATTTATTAGTGTTCTTTGTTGATGTTTTCTTGGTGGTTGTAGGTACTAACTAGAAGGTGATGCCCGTGAGATGCATGGGGCCCAACAATTTGATCTGTAATGTGTTACATACAGTGGCGGAGCCACACTATGCCGAGGGTTTCATCCAAACCCCCTCGGCGGAAGAAAACACTGTTTTTACAAGATTAAAATTATTTGTTATGTATATATAGTAGATGTTGAACCCCCTGCCTTCTTCGTATGTTTACTTTTTTATATTTTAATTACATATACAATATTTATTATCAACTCAAAGACCAAAGGATATATTTTTCTATATTTTAGAACGACAGTTGTTGATAACACGTCGAATCCAAAAAAACCACCATATGTCATCACTGAGCTATGGACGAAAATTGTAACTTTACACAGCTTTTAGTTGAGAGTTACAGTACTAAAAATGCTAAGAATATGGAGGAAACATCAAAATAAAGAGCTTCAAAAGTAAATACTGGCTGTCATAAAAAATTTCTTGATCCTGCAACTCTTGAGCAGTTATGTAGCTTTCACTTTTCCTTGCATCTTTCTTTTTCACATGGAGGTTGGCTGCTTCTAAAAGAAGGTGACAGATGGGAACAATTAAATACCACTCCAACTTTTCCAAGATTGCTTTCTCCATTAGAAATAGCTGGTCCCTGACACAAGCATTGTCTGTTATTGTTAGGAAGTCATTAACCTGCACAGACATGCATAGCAGAGAATAAGAGATTATGATAAATTTCAACTTAACAGATTATCACGTTTTCAGAATACTTCATAGTATACCTCTGGATTCCAAATCTCTTCGAATTTGCGGGAAATAAGCATTTAGCTGATGCAAAGTAACTGAAGTTCCCTTCTAAGGACAATCTCTTCTGACAGGATGTAACACCCCTAAATTTTTAAACTAACACTTGAATTTTCGATTGATCATATCTTGATAGTAAGGGTATATTTTACTTCACACTTTCTGAACGTGAATTTGATGATATTTGAAACTTGTTTGAAGTGTTATGGTGTAGTTATGTAAACTACCCCTACTATTATTATCTTAGTAAATTAAGAAATGGAATAGATATTTAATATTTTGGGCAGCCACCTTTTCATATTTATCCAAACATAAAAGTTTGGTCAATCACCTTTTCTTTCATCCTTATCCAAGGAATATATAATATCTTTTGGGCTCATATCTCTCCACCTCCCCAAATTTTGTTTTCTCAAAGAAAAAGGAGACCCCAAAACTCCTCTGCTCTCATCAAATTCTCCCACTAAATCACCAACAAGACTTGTTTTGGTTGAGCCACAAGCTGCTCCACAGTTTTGCTTGTATTTATTGAGGTAAGTTTACAAAACCCGTTTTTGAATGCCTTGACAATATAGAAGTGATTTTTTATGTGTTTTCGCCACAATATTTCCTTGTATAAAATTTAGTTTTAAGTGATTCAATGTCAAAACCATTGTTATTTGAGAAAGATATTTCATAAAGGCTAAGGTTGCTTCCATATATTTATTTGATCACAACTTTCGTTCGAAGGCTCCAAAACCTAGTTTTGCATGTATTTACTCGAAAAGTTGAGGTGATGAAGTACGGGGAGCAAATAGTCTTTATGTAGATTTCTATTTTACAAACCCTCCATGTACTACTATTAGTATTTTGAGCATATCGTCTTGTACAAAACTGCTATAGAAGTGATTTAAATTTCTATGAAACCCTAAGACATATATCTACAACTTTCATTAAGGCCACAAAGTCTATTTTTTTTCATTTACCCTTTGAAGACGTTCCATGAATTAGCTTCGAAAGCAATCTTGACACTTGGTATTTGGAATGTTAGTATCTTGAAGCCTTGAAATACAAACGGTAGTACTATCTAGAATTTCTATTTTGATAGTTTAGGGTGATTTTCACTGATATAATGTTTAGTTTCGACATGCTGAAACCATTGAAATTATATAGATATTGATTGTGTATTTAAGGTATATATAAACTCTTGTACAAGCTAAAGGAAATTGGCTAAGGAAGTCGACATATTTATTTGATCGTTGCTTTGGGGATTTATAACTTCTTGATGTTCTTTTGAGCATTAGAAGCACTAAAGCTCCAAGGTTTGCACCTAAACTTGAACTTTTCTTTCAATTTATTTTGTTTGAGATATTGTGAGAAGCTTGAATTTTCGTGAAATAGTATCTACTTTAAATTATTGTCATATTGATTTTGTTTCTACTTTAATAGTTTACTTGCTTTGTTGGTTGAGAAAGAATATATTGAGACACTTCAATATGATAACGTTATCATTGAGGGTATAATTTTGTAATTGAGTTATAAATATGTTAAAATCACATTGGTGTTATGTGAAGTATTTTTGTAAGACGACTTAATTCGCCCACACATACGTTTAGAGATTAGTAATTGATTTGCTTATTATTGCACTCTTGTCGGGACATTGTCCTTCTATGTGATAGTGATATTTGTCACTTAAAATGACATACCTCATGGTATTGTTCGGATCTTGCCCATCTTGACTTTGGATTTACATTTCATCTTGACGATGGAATTTTGTCCATTTTCGAGTATGAGTGGAAAGCCGCTTTCAACATGGTTCATGATTCTCCTGATTATTGGGTGACGACCCTTTTTAATTTGGGCTTTGGTCCTTCTTGTTATTTGATTATGCTTGATGTGATGGCATGACATATGTGTTGGGTGAAATTAACTAACTTAATAGCTTTCTGGAATTAGTTTGGGAAGCTTTCTGGAGACTAGAGATATGAATATTGTTATTTGGAACTAATTCTTGGGTTGATATTTCATTCTCTTGAATATCGTATATAGCTTACTTTGATAAGTCTATTCCTTGAATTTAGTTCTTGGACTCATTTTTGATATGTAGCTCACTACTGAATTAACTAATTGAATGACGTTCCATGAATTAGCTTCGAAAGCAATCTTGACACTTGGTATTTGGAATGTTAGTATCTTGAACTACCTTATGGGTTGGTGGTTCTCTTGAAATGTCGTACATTGATTAAGTACTTGATGATAAATCGGATAAGCTTATGTCTTTAATTTACTTCTCACACTCATATTTGATACATAGCTCACTATTTAATTAACTAATTGGTGGACCTTTTGGATTAGCTTTTGCAAGCTTCTTGACATTTAAGATTTTGAATATTGATATATTGAACTACTTTGTTATTTGATATTTGATTCTCTTAAAACAATTGTACTTTTACTATCCATTAAGTACTCGATGGTGATTTTGATAAGCTCATTTCTAGAATTTATTTTTGTACTCCTTACATAGCATTAATATATATATATATATTTGATATGAAATGTTAGTTAAGTTTATGTGTCACTAAGCTTTATGCTTAGCAATAGTTTGTTACTATTAAATTTGAGTCCGGTCGGATTAACCATTATTAATGGAACTTAGAGGATGTACCTTCCCTCTAGGTTAGTTGACTTGAGGATGGACATAAAAAAAAAATCAACTTTAGATAATTATTTTAATTAACTTTAGGTGCCCTAATTCACCATAATTAATTAGGTGGCGACTCTTAACTTTAAATAACCCCGGAATTACCCGGATGTTATAAACTATTTTGACTCCGGTTAAAATAGGGTATGGGAATCCTAGATGAAGATCACATTTCCTTAAGCATGTTTGTTTTGTGCACTTTTGGGACTTGTAGATGATCCATGAGTTACACTTAGATATGCACTTTTGAACGAAATTTAGTCATGATGTTATATTTTGTAACTTGATTTTGATGAATGATTTGACTATTTTCGGTGTGTCCAAGCCCAAGTCTTGTAATATTTTAAATTTAGTACTTATGTTGAACTTGGGAAACTTAACCAGTTGTTTTTGAGATTGGGAGCTGAATTTATGCTTGGTATAAGCCTTGGATGTTGTAGCATGAAAAGTATTTCTCTATTACGTGTTTGATGAAACCTAAAATGTTGATTTAACTCAAAATAGGTGTTGTCCATTTTTATGATTGGCTACTTCTATCTTTTTTTAGGTCCTACTATGTTGAGATGTTGTATTTTGAAACTTGTTCACATGGGCCTATTTTCACTACTAAATTATTGTGAATATCTTATTAAATAAATTTCTTCTGAAGTTGTAAGTATGAAAGTTGCTTTTGTTTCGTAAGTGGCATCCTCCCAAAGGGGTGCTACACAGAAAACGATCCATCATGTCAACTGTGAAGTAGAAGCTTTCATGCCTCAAAGCTCAAACCTTTTTGTGTGCTTCTATCAGCCGTTCCAGAAAAATTGCTCTGACCCTAGAGTTCAACTCTGGTTGTGAATCCATGTAATCACCTGATCAACGCCCATCTTGAATTAGCCCAATCATCAAAATAACACAAATTTTATAAACTACACAATAAAGTCACAAAACTATTATTTTGTCACATTCAAAACTACTCCTATGTCTCAATATGTTGTCGTACTTTCCTTTTTAGTCCGTTTAAAAAAGAATGTCTCTTTCCTTTTTTGGGAACTCTTTAATTCACACTTTTCACATGTCTTATTTAAGACTACATTCCACATATCTTTAATTTAAGACTATCTTGTCCATCCAACCACTCACCCGAACTTTTATGAAAAACCACATTTAGTTCTTTGATTGGGGAGAGATGAGTAAGATTTATTTAAATGTATGGTAATATGGTATTTCCACACTCTATGCATGCTGCAGCTTACACTAAACTGATTCACTTTCTTCATTTAAGAGGCCATACAGTTTTAGAAAATCAAGTTCAGCTCCTTATCCTAATTTATTTAGTAAACAAAAAGATCACTAAAGAGTTCATAGCAATAAGGATTTTGCCAATTCCCTGCATTCTAATCCTACTACTACTATTCATATTTTATTATTTTTTCACTTCAATTTGTTATTGTACCTACAATTGTTTCACAAACTTTTGGGAACTTACCTGCAGGTGATACCATGTCATCGTGTGAGAAGTTCCTGCTTCAATTGTCCCTGTGGACCGTTCGTGCATCTCGCGGGCATTCCCTGCTAGTAGTCCAATATATCTTTAATCATGGAAACTATGTTGCTGTGCATTTGGCTTGCCTTGTGCTAATCCTATTGCTGTTGAAGGTCCTTTGTTGATGTAAACAAAAGTAACTCATCAAAATGCATCATTGTTGTCTATAAAAAGATAAAAAAATGGTATAATAAATTGCAATCCTATCCCACAAACGAATAGCCACAAGCAAACTCCTATATAATAGGTGATGCATAGGTAACATGATTTTGGTTGTAACAAAACTTCAAGCTCCTTGCAGAGATTTCTTTTCGAAATGTAAATAGACCAGGCCAATCTCTTAGATACTGTAGACTCTCTCTGTTCGTTTGAATTGGATGCTTTTGAAAAATATAATGAAGAACTAAAAAATGATTAACAATACCAAAAAGATTTTAAATGTAGACACCACATTTATCTCATTGACATTAATATTTTTAGACCTAAGGTAGAAATTATTGTGTTTAAGAATACAAAAGAGATTGAGCCAGCCACATTTCAGTAGAATAATATGAAGAAACTCACATCTATCAGGGAAGATGCATTTTGAGCAGCTGTACTTCCCTGGGTACTCAGAAGAAAGCAAAATATAAAAAAGAGAAGAAGAATCTCACTATTTTTTTTTTATTAATCTTCTAATGTGGGAAAGAAGACAACAACAACATACCCAGTGTAGCCCCACAAGTGGGATCTACTCGATCATACGATCTGACCTTATGAAACTTAAGAATTCACCCTTGCAACCAGATTGGGAAGTAAACATTGAGAGAAAAACACATGATCACAATAGATTAAGCCCATAACTCAAATTTCTTTAGCTTAGAAATGATATTCTCAAAGCGAACAACTTTTGACGCACATCATTCTTTAAGACATATGCATAGGGGGAAAATGCCAAATATGATAGCATGGGATAAATCAATCAAGTAAAAATTCAAGGGCAACTGCTATAATTGTGGGAAAGCTGGCCACAAAGCCCCAGATTGTCGTCTCCCGAAAAAGGACAAGAAAAAGGGTCAAGTCAATATGGTGGAGAAGAATGATGACATGGATGATCTGTGTGCAATTCTATCAGAGTGCAATTTGGTTGGAAACCCAAAGGAGTGGTGGCTTGATTCTGGTGCCACTCGACATGTTTGCTCTGTAAAAGAAGCATTTGCAACCTACGCTCCCGCTGGACCGGAAGAGGAACTGTTTATGGGAAATATTGCAATAGCCAAGGTTGAAGGATATGGGAAGATACTTCTGAAGATGACTTCTGGCAAGGTGCTGACTCTCAATAACGTTCTGCACGTTCCAACAATTAGGAAGAATTTAGTTTCAGCCGGACTACTCGCCAAAAACGAGTTTAAGTGCGTGCTTGTTAGTGAGAAAATTGTAATAAGTAAGAATGATATGTTCATAGGAAAGGGCTACCTCACCGAGGGCCTTTTCAAACTAAATGTAATGGTTGTTGACAGTATTAATAAGAATTCAGCTTCGTCTTACTTATTGGAGTCAAATAATTTATGGCATGTTCGTTTAGGACATGTCAACTACAAAACCTTGCGAAAATTGATTAATTTAGAAGTATTGCCTAAATTCGAGTGTAATAAATCAAAATGTGAAATGCGTTGTTGAATCTAAGTTTGTTAAACATTCATATAAGTCTATTGATAGGAGTTTAAATCCTTTAGACTTAATCCACACAAATATATGTGATATGATGTCAATACCATCTCGCGGTGGGAAAAAGTATTTTATAACTTTTATTGATGATTGCACTCGATATTGTTATGTGTATTTGCTTAATAGTAAGGATAAAGCAATTGATGCATTTAAGCAATACAAGAACGAAGTGGAAAATCAATTGAATAAAAGATAAAAATGATTAGAAGTGATAGGGGTGGAGAATACGAATCTCCTTTTGCAGAGATATGTTTAGAATATGGAATTATTCATCAAACTACTGCCCCCTACACACCACAATCAAATGGAATTGCGGAAAGGAAAAATCGAACATTAAAGGAAATGATGAATGCTTTATTAATAAGTTCCGGTTTACCGCAGAGCTTGTGGGGGGAAGCTATCCTTACAGCTAATCGAATACTCAACAGGGTGCCCCACAGCAAAACACAATATATTCCATATGAACTATGGAAAGGAAGAAAACCCAACTTGAAATATTTCAAAGTGTGTGGGTGTTTAGCACAAGCTCTGATGACCCTTTCTTGTCCTTTTTCGGGAGACGACAACCTGGGGCTTTGTGGCAAGCTTTCCCAATTATAGCAGTTGAACTTGACTTTTTTCTTGTTTTGCTCCTTACTCTTTCCAAAATAGCGATAAAGCAAATTCTGATGACATGCGGGAAATTTTAAATTAATCCGGGAAAGAACAATCAGATCATTTGACTAAATCCAAATCCGAATCCGAAGCCGAAGCAGAACGACGACGACGGCGGCGCGAGGGGAGACCCTCTTCTTGACCCTTTAGCAACAAGAAGGAGTGCTTCTACTTTTAAGTAGGAGAACTTTTCTTTCCACCACCTATGAGGGACAAATGTTTATTTCATAACGCAAAAGGGAACAACTCATTTTCCCTCCACTTTTTTTCCCTCCATTTCCCATTCAACCTATCAATTAAACCCAACAATCCCCCACATGAATGGGGAATGGCTATAAGATAAAGGATTGCACAGACAAGTGTGTGATATACAAGCGGAGATTAATTGCATCTAGATAAATAGGTTTCCCTTTGAACTTTCCATAGTGAACTTATATCGGATATACTCGATCAATCGGTAGATGTGATATCTTTGAACCGTCGAACTTTATTATATACCTAGACAACATAAGTCGCTGATTAACCCTCACGATACATGGTTCTCACGGTTGTGTTCGTTTCGGCCATGAACGCCACCTGGTTTCGTGAATGCATAGATAATGG